>NC_057802.1:39365873-39386431 GCF_018294505.1 Triticum aestivum
TGACTGTACGTGGAGAGGATGACAGTAGGGACCCACCAGCGTCATGGCAGTACGCAAGCAAGTGCCTCTATAGTACAAGCCCAAAAATATGGTTCCTCCTAATGGTTGGACATCTGGGGCTCACGCTAGTGTCAACGTAGTCAATAAACGAGAGAATTACACTACGAGCGGCTCACACCAGGGACCCAGCAAGTCGCGCAGTTTTTTTTTTTTTTTGAGGAACAAGCAGTTGTTATTTATACTAGTTTTAGCGACGGATCAGGGTAACAACGGGGTTGTGCGGGGGCTGTGGCCCGTCTAGCCAGGGTTTTATTTATGTTTACCACATCATGAGCCCAGTTGTGTTTTTTTCTTGCTGAAAATGGCTAGCCCAGTTCTATTTTTTTTTTAAGAAATACCCAAACAAGGCCTACTTGCTTTATCGGCCCTGCTGGGCTGCAAATCTTTCAAGACGAGGAGAGTTTCATTCGGTTTGCCCAGAAATTCGCTGTACATTTTTAAAACACATCAAACCGGGAATTAGTTTCAATTTTTTTTTCATTACAAGATCTTAAATTCCATTGATTTTTATGCGTGGACAATTATTTGGATTTTATATTTATATAAATTATTTTCAAAATAGTTTGAATGTGAAACGATATTTCTGGATTAAAAACAGTTGACCGCACCGAAATATGCAAAATTTCGTATACTTTTTAACCGTGGCCACAATATGGGGTGTAATGCTAACAAAAAGAAGATGGGCTCCAAAAAAATTCTTAAGAATTAGCAAATGGGTTGTACATTATTAGAAATAATGGCAGATGGGTTGTATGCTGTTTTCCACAGATTTGAGGCTGACTTGTGCGCCTACTACAGGTTGACGCGTATGCTTTCATAAAAAAAAGGTTGACGCACACGCAACGCCCTGACAGCTTAGTCAACACACGAGAGCAGTGACTGTTGGATGTCCATCCAACGGCTGTCGTGCTTCTTCAATCTCTGCTCTTCATGCTCCAGCCGCTCAAACAAGCGCCGACGGGACTGCCTGCTCCCTCCTCCCGCGGCCGGCTATGCTGCCGCGCAGGCCTCACGGCCCCACCGTACTCCCATCGCTGGCCTAGCCATCCCTCTACTCACCCACACATGATGTTATTCTCCAGCGACGGCAAACGAACCAGTAAACCCTCGTACTCCTCCGCATGGGAAACAACTGCCGAGTATTCCCTGGCTCTATGTCGTTCCCTTCCTAGGCCTCGCCGTCGTCCACCGCCCTGGTGCTCTCGGCGCGGACTGTTCAACGTGGTCAATGAACGACATCCATCGGAAGTGGACTGTACGTGGAGAGGCTGACAGCTGGGTCCATGGCCGCACGCAAGGAAATGCCTCCTTATTACGCGTAAAATAATGATTCCTCCACCTGACAGCTAGGACCCACGGGAAGGGCCTCTGTATTTCGCGAAAAAAACGTTCCCCCCGCTGACAGGTCGGACCCACCAGCTATATCTTCGCACGCAAGGAAGTGCCTCCTTATTACGCCCAAAAAAATGAATACCCCCCTGCTAGCTGGGACCCACCATATTGTTGGGCTAACTTGTGGGCCTACTAAGTTGACGGGGGCGGAGGGCTTTGTCAACTTAGTCAATACTCCAGTGATCGTATGATGTCCATCCAACGGCCATAGTGCTTCTTCAACCTCTGGTCTTCTTGCTCCAGCCGCCCAAAGCAGCGCCGGTCGTGCCGCCTACTCCTGCCTCCCGTGGCCGGCTCTGCTACCGCGGAGGCCTCACCACCCCCATACTAATCCCACCACTGGCCAGGCCATCCCTCCACTCACCCACACCCCCTGTTATTCTGCGGCGACGGCAGCCTCACACCGCAGCCGAACCAGTGAACGCTCGTACTCCTCTCCGCGTGGGCATCCACTGCCGCGTCTTGCTCGGCTCCGCGTTGTCCCCTTCCTAGGCCTCGCCGTCGTCCCCTTCCTAGGCCTCGCCGTCGTCCACCGCCGTGGTGCTCTCGGCGCGGCGTGGTCAATGTGGTCAATGACCGACTTCCATCGGAAGAGTACTGTACGTGGAGAGGCCGACAGCTGGGTCCACGGCAACCGCAAGGAAGTGCCTCCTTATTACGCGGAAAATAATTATTCCTCCACCTGACAGCGGGGACCCACCGGATGGGCCACCAGTATTTTGTGAAAAAAATCGTTTCCCCCTGACTGCTGGGACCCACCGGACAGGCCACCGTATTTCGCAAAAAAAACGTTCCCCCCGCTGTCAGCTCGGACCCACTGGAAGTGCCTCCTTATTACGCACAAAAAAACGAATAGTCCCCCAGCTAGCTGGGACCCACCTTGGTGGGAGCCTGGCTTGTGGGCCGACTAAGTTGACGGGGACGAAGGGCTTTGTCAACTTAGTCAATATGAACGATTCTAGCTCCAGTGACCGTACGATGTCCATCCAATGGCCGTAGTGCTTCTTCATCCTCTGGTCTTCTTGCTCCAGCCGCCCAAAGTAGCACCGGTCGTGCCGCATGCTCCTGCCTCCCGTGGCCGGCTATGCTGCCGCAGAGGCCTCACTGCCCCCTACTATTCCCACCGCTGGCCAGGACCTGCGGTGACGGCAGCCTCACACCGCAGCCGAACCAGTGAACCCTCGTACTCCTCTCCGCGCGGGCTTCCACTGCCACGTCTTCCCCGGCTCCGCGTCGTCCCCTTCCTAGGCCTCGCCGTCGTCCACCACCGTGGTGCTCTCCGCGCGGCGTGGTCAACGTGGTCAAGGAACGACTTTCATCGGAAGAGTACTATACGTGGAGAGGCTGACAGCTGGGTCCACGGCCACAGCCCAGTTTTTTTGTGATTTGCCAAGTAAGTCGCTTTGTCAGGCCTGTTGGGCTGCAAATCTTTCAAGACGAGGAGAGCTTTCATTCGGCTGGCCGAGAAAATGGCCCATCAGTAATAAGAAATGGGCTGTACATTTTTAAAACACATCAAACCGGCAATTAGTTTCAAATATCTTTTTTTCATTTCAAGATTTTAAATTACATTAATTTTTATGCGTGGAGAATTTGTTGGATTTTATATTGATATACATTTATTTTTAAAATCAGTTTGAATGTGAGTCGAAATTTCGGGATTAAAAACAGTTCGGACCGCACCAAAATATGCAAAATTTTGTATAATTTTTTAACCGTGGCCACAATATGGGCTGTAATGCTAACAAAAAGAATATGGGCTCCAAAAAAACCTTAAGAATTAGCAAATGGGCTGTAAATTATTAGAAATAATGGCAGATGGGCTGTATGCTGTTTTCCACAGATTTGAGGCTTTCCAAAAAAAAGGTTGACGCACAAGCACTGACTGTTGGATGTCCATCCAACGGCCGTTGTGCTTCTTCAATCTCTGCTCTTCCTGCTCCAGCCGCTCAAACAAGCGCCGGCGGGACTGCCTGCTCCCTCCTCCCCGCGGCCGGCTGTGCTGCCGCGCAGGCCTCACCACCCCACCGTACTCCCATCGCTGGCCTAGTCATCCCTCTACTCACCCACACCTGCTGTTATTCTCCGGCGACGGCAGACGAACCAGTAAACCCTCCTACAGTCGTACTCCCCTCCGCGTGGGAAACAACTGCCGAGTCTTCCCTGCCTCTGTGTCGTCCCCTTCCTAGGCCTCGCCGTCGTCCACCGCCGTGGTGCTCTCGGCGTGGCGTGGTCAATGTGGTCAACGACCGACTTCCATCGGAAGAGTACTATGCGTGGAGGCGCTGACAGCTGGGTCCACGGCCGCAGCAAGGAAGTGCCTCCTTATTACGCGCAAAATAATTATTCCTCCACCTGACAGCGGGGACCCACCGGACAGGCCATCGTATTTTGCAAAAAAAACGTTTCCCCCCTGACTGCTGGGACCCACCAGCTACACCTTCGCACGCAAGGAAGTGCGTCCGGGCAAAAAAACAAAACGATTCGCCCCCCTGACTGCTGGGACCCACCAGCTACATCTTCGCACGCAAGGAAGTGCCTGACAGTCGAGACACACCTGGTCGAAGCGTACGTAGCGTTGTCATTCTGGTCGCGAACGTGTACGTACATATATACTGGTGGATGAAGAGGCGCACGCGTGTCGAAGTAGAGGCACGCACGTAGCATGTACACGTACATACAGCGGCCAGGGTGAGTGGGTGCTCCGTAGCATTTCTGATATTATATGTGGATGACATATTACTGACTAGAAATGATATAGAATTTCTGGACAGCATAAAAGGAGATTTGAATAAAAGTTTTTCAATGAAAGACCGCAGTGAAGATGCTTACATATTAGGCATTAAGATCTATAGAGATAGATCAAGACGCTTGATAGGACTTTCACAAAGCACATACCTTGACAAAGTTTTGAAAAAGTTCAAAATGGATCAAGCAAAGAAAGGGTTCTTGCCTATGTTACAAGGTGTGAAGTTGAGTCAGACTCAATGCCCGACCACTGCAGAAGATAGAGAGAAAATGAAACATGTTCCCTATGCTTCAGCCATAGGCTCTATCATGTATGCAATGTTGTGTACCAGACCTAATGTGTGTCTTGCTATTAGCCTAGGAGGGAGGTACCAAAGTAATCCAGGAGTGGATCACTGGATAGCGGTCAAGAACATCTTGAAATACCTGAAAGGACT
The DNA here is from genome assembly GCF_018294505.1 of Triticum aestivum. NCBI lineage: Eukaryota > Viridiplantae > Streptophyta > Magnoliopsida > Poales > Poaceae > Triticum > Triticum aestivum. The sequence goes on from NC_057802.1 coordinate 39,370,511, forward strand.
AAGGATATGTTTCTCGTTTATGGAGGTGACGAAGAGCTAGTCGTAAATGGTTACGTCGATGCAAGCTTTGACACTGATCCAGACGATTCTAAATCGCAAACCGGATACATGTTTACATTGAACGGTGGAGCTGTCAGTTGGTGCAGTTGTAAACAAAGCGTTGTGGCGGGATCTACGTGTGAAGCGGGGTACATAGCTGCTTCAGAAGCAGCAAATGAAGGAGTCTGGATGAAGGAGTTCATATCCGATCTAGGTGTCATACCTAGTGCATCGGGTCCAATGAAAATCTTTTGTGACAATACTGGTGCAATTGCCTTGGCAAAGGAATCCAGATTTCACAAGAGGACCAAGCACATCAAGAGACGCTTCAATTCCATCCGGGACCAAGTCCAGGTGGGAGACATAGAGATTTGCAAGATACATACGGATCTGAATGTTGCAGACCCGTTGACTAAGCCTCTTCCACGAGCAAAACATGATCAGCACCAAGGCTCCATGGGTGTTAGAATCATTACTGTGTAATCTAGATTATTGACTCTAGTGCAAGTGGGAGACTGAAGCAAATATGCCCTAGAGGCAATAATAAAGTTATTATTTATTTCCTCATATCATGATAAATGTGTATTATTCATGCTAGAATTGTATTAACCGGAAACATAATACATGTGTGAATACATAGACAAACATAGTGTCACTAGTATACCTCTACTTGACTAGCTCGTTAATCAAAGATGGTTAAGTTTCCTAGCCATGGACATGAGTTGTCATTTGATTAACGGGATCACATTATTAGGAGAATAATGTGATTGAGTTGACCGTTTAGTATGTTGCTATTGCTTTCTTCATGACTTATATATGTTCCTATGACTATGAGATTATGCAACTCCCGTTTACCGGAGGAACACTTTGTGTGCTACCAAACGTCACAACGTAACTGGGAGATTATAAAGGTGCTCTACAGGTGTCTCTGGAGGTACTTGTTGGGTTGGCGTATTTCGAGATTAGGATTTGTCACTCCGATTGTCGGAGAGGTATCTCTGGTCCCTCTTGGTAATGCACATCACTATAAGCCTTGCAAGCATTGTGACTAATGAGTTAGTTGCGAGATGATGTATTACGGAACGAGTAAAGAGACTTGCCGGTAACGAGATTGAACTAGGTATTGAGATACCGACGATCGAATCTCAGGCAAGTAACATACCGGTGACAAAGGGAACAACGTATGTTGTTATGCGGTTTGACCGACAAAGATCTTCGTAGAATATGTAGGAGCCAATATGAGCATCCAGGTTCCGCTATTGGTTATTGACCGGAGACGTGTCTCGGTCATGTCTACATAGTTCTCGAACCCGTAGGGTCTGCACGCTTAAAGTTAGATGACGATTGGTATTATGAGTTTTGTGTTTTGATGTACCGGAGGTAGTTTGGAGTCCCGGATATGATCACGGACATGACGAGGAGTCTCGAAATGGTCGAGACATAAAGATCGATATATTGGATGACTATGTTCGGACACCGGAATGGTTTCGGGGAGTATCGAATATATACCGGAGTACCGGGGGATTACCGGTACCCCCCGGGGAGACTAATGGGCCTATTGGGCCCTAGGAGAAGAGGAGGGGCGGCCAAGTGTAGCCGTGCGCCCCCTTCCTCCCCAGTCCGAATTGGACAAGGAGGGGGGCGGCGCCCCCCTTTCCTTTCCCCCTCTCCTCTCCTAGTCCCACTTGGAAGGGGGGGTCCTACTCCCGATGGGAGTAGGACTCCTCATGGGGCGCGCCTAGGGAGGCCGGCCCCCTCCCCCTCCTCCACTCCTTTATATACACGGAGGGGGCACCCCTTGGAGACACAGCAATTGATCTCTTGATCTCTTAGCCGTGTGTGGTGCCCCCTCCACCATATTCCACCTCGATCATATCATAGCGGTAGCATCATCATCACCGTCACCACGCCGTCGTGCTGACGGAACACTTCCTCAAAGCTCGGCTGGATCGGAGTTCGAGGGACATCATCGAGCTGAACGTGTGCTGAACTCGGAGGTGCCGTATGTTCGGTACTCTGATCGGTCGGATCATGAAGACGTACGAATACATCAACCGCGTTGTGCTAACGCTTCCGCTTTCGATCTACGAGGGTACGTGGACACACTCTCCCCTCTCGTTGCTATGCATCACCATGATCCTGTGTGTGCGTAGGAAATTTTTTGAAATTACTACGTTCCCCAACAGTGGCATCCGAGCCTGGTTTTATGCGTAGATGTTATATGCACGAGTAGAACACAAGTGAGTTGTGGGCGATACAAGTCGTACTGCTTACCAGGATGTCATACTTTGGTTTGGCGGTATTGTAGGATGAAGCGGCCCGGACCGACATTATGCGTACGCTTACACGAGACTGGTTCTACCGACGTGCTTTGCACACAGGTGGCTGGCGGGTGTCAATTTCTCCAACTTTAGTTGAACCGAGAGTGGCTACGTCCGGTCCATGAGAAGGTTAAAACAGCACTAACTTGATGAACTATCGTTGTGGTTTCTATGCGTAGGTAAGAACGGTTCTTGCTCAGCCCGTAGCAACCACGTAAAACTTGCAACAACAAAGTAGAGGGCGTCTAACTTGTTTTTGCAGGGCATGTTGTGATGTGATATGGTCAAGGCATGATGCTATATTTTATTGTATGAGATGATCATGTTTCGTAACCGAGTTATCGGCAACTGGCAGGAGCCATATGGTTGTCGCTTTATTGTATGCAATGCAATCGCCCTGTAATGCTTTACTTTATCACTAAGCGGTAGCGATAGTCGTAGAAGCAATAGTTGGCGAGACGACAACGATGCTACGATGGAGATCAAGGTGTCGCGCCGGTGACGATGGTGATCATAACGGTGCTTCGGAGATGGAGATCACAAGCACAAGATGATGATGGCCATATCATATCACTTATATTGATTGCATGTGATGTTTATCCTTTATGCATCTTATTTTGCTTTGATTGACGGTAGCATTATAAGATGATCTCTCACTAAATTTCAAGATAAAAGTGTTCCCCCTGAGTATGCACCGTTGCCAAAGTTCGTCGTGCCGAGACACCACGTGATGATCGGGTGTGATAAGCTCTACGTTCATCTACAACGGGTGCAAGCCAGTTTTGCACACGCGGAATACTCAGGTTAAACTTTACGAGCCTAGCATATGCAGATATGGCCTGGAACACTTAGACCAAAAGGTCGAGCGTGAATCATATAGTAGATATGATCAACATAGTGATGTTCACCATTGAAAACCACTCCATCTCACGTGATGATCGGACATGGTTTAGTTGATTTGGATCACGTGATCACTTAGCTGATTAGAGGGATGTCTATCTAAGTGGGAGTTCTTAAATAATATGATTAATTGAACTTAAATTTATCATGAACTTAGTACCTGATAGTATTTTGCTTGTCTATGTTGTTGTAGATAGATGGCCCGTGCTGTTGTTCCGTTGAATTTTAATGCGTTCCTTGAGAAAGCAAAGTTGAAAGATGATGGTCGCAATTACACGGACTGGGTCCGTAACTTGAGGACTATCCTCATTGCTGCACAGAAGAATTACGTCCTGGAAGCACAGCTGGGTGCCAGGCCTGCTGCAGATGCAACTGATGACGTTAAGAACGTCTGGCAGAGCAAAGATGATGACTACTCAATAGTTCAGTGTGCCATGCTTTACGGCTTAGAACCGGGACTTCAACGACGTTTTGAACGTCATGGAGCATATGAGATGTTCCAGGAGTTGAAGTTAATATTTCAAGCAAATGCCCGGATTGAGAGATATGAAGTCTCCAATAAGTTCTACAGCTGCAAGATGGAGGAGAATAGTTCTGTCAGTGAACATATACTCAAAATGTCTGGGTATAACAATCACTTGATTCAACTGGGAGTTAATCTTCCGGATGATAGTGTCATTGACAGAATTCTTCAATCAGTGCCACCAAGCTACAAGAGCTTCGTGATGAACTATAATATGCAAGGGATGGATAAGACAATTCCCAGGCTCTTCGCAATGCTAAAGGTTCAGGAGATAGAAATCAAAAAGGAGCATCAAGTGTTGATGGTCAACAAGACCACTAGTTTCAAGAAAAAGGGCAAAGGGAAGAAGAAGGGGAACTTCAAGAAGAACAGCAAACAAGTTGCTGGTCAAGAGAAGAAACCCAAGTCTGGACCTAAGCCTGAGACTGAGTGCTTCTACTGCAAGCATACTGGACACTGGAAGCGGAACTGCCCCAAGTATTTGGCGGATAAGAAGGATGGCAAGGTGAACAAAGGTATATGTGATATACATGTTATTGATGTGTACCTTACTAGAGCTCGCAGTAGCACCTGGGTATTTGATACTGGTTCTGTTGCTAATATTTGCAACTCGAAACAGGGACTACAGATTAAGTGAAGACTGGCTAAGGACGAGGTGACGATGCGCATGGGAAATGGTTCCAAAGTCGATGTGATCGCCGTCGGCACGCTACCTCTACATCTACCTTCGGGATTAGTTTTAGACCTGAATAATTGTTATTTGGTGCCAGCGTTGAGCATGAACATTATATCTGGATCTTGTTTGATGTGAGACGGTTATTCATTTAAATCTGAGAATAATGGTTGTTCTATGAGTAATATCTTTTATGGTCATGCACCCTTGAAGAGTGGTCTATTTTTGTTGAATCTCGATAGTAGTGATACACATATTCATAATGTTGAAACCAAAAGATGCAGAGTTGATAATGATAGTGCAACTTATTTGTGGCACTGCCGTTTGGGTCATATTGCTGTAAAGCGCATGAAGAAACTCCATACTGATGGACTTTTGGAATCACTTGATTATGAATCACTTGGTACTTGCGAACCATGCCTCATGGGCAAGATGACTAAAACGCCGTTCTCCGGAACTATGGAGCGAGCAACTGATTTTTTGGAGATCATACATACTGATGTATGTGGTCCAATGAATGTTGAGGCTCGCGGCGGGTATCGTTATTTTCTCACCTTCACAGATGATTTGAGCAGATATGGGTATATCTACTTAATGAAACATAAGTCTAAAACATTTGAAAAGTTCAAAGAATTTCAGAGTGAAGTGGAAAATCATCGTAACAAGAAAATAAAGTTTCTACGATCTGATCGTGGAGGAGAATATTTGAGTTACGAGTTTGGTCTACATTTAAAACAATGCGGAATAGTTTCACAACTCACGCGACCCGGAACACCACAGCGTAATGGTGTGTCCGAACGTCGTAATCGTACTTTACTAGATATGGTGCGATCTATGATGTCTCTTACTGATTTACCGCTATCGTTTTGGGGTTATGCTTTAGAGACGGCTGAATTCACGTTAAATAGGGCACCATCGAAATCCGTTGAGACGACGCCTTATGAACTGTGGTTTGGCAAGAAACCAAAGTTGTCGTTTCTTAAAGTTTGGGGCTGCGATGTGAAAAAGCTTCAACCTGATAAGCTCGAACCCAAATCAGAGAAATGTGTCTTCATAGGATACCCAAAGGAAACTGTTGGGTACACCTTCTATCACAGATCCGAAGGCAAGACATTCGTTGCCAAGAATGGATCCTTTCTAGAGAAGGAGTTTCTCTCGAAAGAAGTGAGTGGGAGGAAAGTAGAACTTGATGAGGTAACTGTACCTGCTCCCTTATTGGAAAGTAGTTCATCACAGAAACCAGTTCATGTGACACCTACACCAATTAGTGAGGAAGCTAATGATATCGATCATGAAACTTCAGATCAAGTTACTACTGAACTTCGTAGGTCAACCAGAGTAAGATCCGCACCAGAGTGGTACGGTAATCCTATTCTGGAGGTCATGTTACTTGACCAAGGTGAACCTACGAACTATGAAGAAGCGTTGGTGAGCCCAGATTCCGCAAAATGGCTTGAGGCCATGAAATCTGAGATGGGATCCATGTATGAGAACAAAGTGTGGACTTTGGTTGACTTGCCCGATGATCGGCAAGCCATTGAGAATAAATGGATCTTCAAGAAGAAGACTGACGCTGACGGTAATGTTACTGTCTATAAAGCTCGACTTGTTGCAAAAGGTTTTCGACAAGTTCAAGGGATTGACTATGATGAGACTTTCTCACCCGCAGCGATGCTTAAGTCTGTCCGAATCATGTTAGCAATTGCTGCATTTTATGATTATGACATTTGGCAAATGGATGTCAAAACTGCATTCCTGAATGGATTTCTGGAAGAAGAGTTGTATATGATGCAACCAGAAGGTTTTGTCGATCTAAAGGGAGCTAACAAAGTGTGCAAGCTCCAGCGATCCATTTATGGACTGGTGCAAGCCTCTCGGAGTTGGAATAAATGTTTTGATAGGGTGATCAAAGCATATGGTTTTATACAGACTTTTGGAGAAGCCTGTATTTACAAGAAAGTGAGTGGGAGCTCTGTAGCATTTCTGATATTATATGTGGATGACATATTACTGATTGGAAATGATATAGAATTTATGGACAGCATAAAAGGAGATTTGAAGAAAAGTTTTTCAATGAAAGACCTCGGTGAAGATGCTTACATATTAGGCATCAAGATCTATAGAGATAGATCAAGACACTTGATAGGACTTTCACAAAGCACATACCTTGACAAAGTTTTGAAAAAGTTCAAAATGGATCAAGCAAAGAAAGGGTTCTTGCCTGTGTTAGAAGGTGTGAAGTTGAGTCAGACTCAATGCCCGACCACTGCAGAAGATAGAGAGAAAATGAAACATGTTCCCTATGCTTCAGCCATAGGCTCTATCATGTATGCAATGTTGTGTACCAGACCTAATGTGTGTCTTGCTATTAGCCTAGGAGGGAGGTACCAAAGTAATCCAGGAGTGGATCACTGGACAGCGGTCAAGAACATCCTGAAATACCTGAAAGGACTAAGGATATGTTTCTGGTTTATGGAGGTGACGAAGAGCTAGTCGTAAATGGTTACGTCGATGCAAGCTTTGACACTGATCCGGACGATTCTAAATCGCAAACCGGATACGTGTTTACATTGAACGATGGAGCTGTCAGTTGGTGCAGTTCTAAACAAAGCGTTGTGGCGGGATCTACGTGTGAAGCGGAGTACATAGCTGCTTTAGAAGCAGCAAATGAAGGAGTCTGGATGAAGGAGTTCATATCCGATCTAGGTGTCATACCTAGTGCATCGGGTCCAATGAAAATCTTTTGTGACAATACTGGTGCAATTGCCTTGGCAAAGGAATCCAGATTTCACAAGAGGACCAAGCACATCAAGAGACGCTTCAATTCCATCTGGGACCAAGTCCAGGTGGGAGACATAGAGATTTGCAAGATACATACGGATCTGAATGTTGCAGACCCGTTGACTAAGCCTCTTCCACGAGCAAAACATGATCAGCACCAAGGCTCCATGGGTGTTACAATCATTATTGTGTAATCTAGATTATTGACTCTAGTCCAAGTGGGAGACTGAAGGAAATATGCCCTAGAGGCAATAATAAAGTTATTATTTATTTCCTCATATCATGATAAATGTTTATTATTCATGCTAGAATTGTATTAACCGGAAACATAATACATGTGTGAATACATAGACAAACATAGTGTCACTAGTATACCTCTACTTGACTAGCTCGTTAATCGAAGATGGTTAAGTTTCCTAGCCATGGACATGAGTTGTCATTTGATTAACGGGATCACATTATTAGGAGAATAATGTGATTGACTTGACCCATTCCGTTAGCTTAGCACTTGATCTTTTAGTATGTTGCTATTGCTTTCTTCATGACTTGTACATGTTCCTATGACTATGAGATTATGCAACTCCCGTTTATCGGAGGAACACTTTGTGTGCTACCAAACGTCACAACGTAACTGGGTGATTATAAAGGTGCTCTACAGGTGTCTCCGAAGGTACTTGTTGGGTTGGCGTATTTCGAGATTAGGATTTGTCACTCCGATTGTCGGAGAGGTATCTCGGGGCCTCTCGGTAATGCACATCACTATAAGCCTTGCAAGCATTGTGACTAATGAGTTAGTTGCGAGATGATGTATTACGAAACGAGTACAGAGACTTGCCGGTTATGAGATTGAACTAGGTATTGAGATACCGACGACCGAATCTCGGGCAAGTAACATACCGGTGACAAAGGGAACAACATATGTTGTTATGCGGTTTGACCGATAAAGATCTTCGTAGAATATGTAGGAGCCAATATGAGCATCCAGGTTCCGCTATTGGTTATTGACCGAAGACGTGTCTCGGTCATGTCTACATACTTCTCGAACCCGTAGGGTCCGCACGCTTAAACTTAGATGACGATCGGTATTATGAGTTTTGTGTTTTGATGTACCGAAGGTAGGTCGGAGTCCCGGATATGATCACGGACATGACGAGGAGTCTCGAAATGGTCGAGACATAAAGATCGATATATTGGACGACTATGTTCGGACACCAGAATGGTTTCGGGGAGTATCGAATATATACCGGAGTACCGGGGGATTACCGGAACCCCCCGGGGAGACTAATGGGCCTATTGGGCCCTAGTGGAGAAGAGGAGGGGCGGCCAAGGGCAGCCGCGCGCCCCCTTCCCCCCAGTCCGAATTGGACAAGGAGGGGGGCGGCGCCCCCCTTTCCTTTCCCCCTCTCTCTCCTTCCCTCTCCTCTCCTACTCCCACTTGGAAGGGGGGGTCCTACTCCCGGTGGGAGTAGGACTCCTCATGGGGCGCGCCTAGGGAGGCCGGCCCCCTCCCCCTCCTCCACTCCTTTATATACGGGGGAGGGGGCACCCCATGGACACCCCTTGGAGACACAGCAATTGATCTCTTGATCTCTTAGCCGTGTGCGGTGCCCCCCTCCACCATATTCCACCTCGATCATATCGTAGCGGTGCTTAGGCGAAGCCCTGCGTCGGTAGCATCATCATCACCGTCACCACGCCGTCGTGCTGACGGAACTCTCCCTCAAAGCTCGGCTGGATCGGAGTTCGAGGGACGTCATCGAGCTGAACGTGTGCTGAACTCGGAGGTGCCGTACGTTCGGTACTCGGATCGGTCGGATCTTGAAGATGTACGACTACATCAACCGCGTTGTGCTAATGCTTCCGCTTTCGGTCTACGAGGGTACGTGGACACACTATCCCCTCTCGTTGCTATGCATCACCATGATCCTGTGTGTGCCTAGGAATTTTTTTGAAATTACTACGTTCCCCAACATCTTTACCTATTGTCTAGGGTTTCAACAGTTCCAGCGTCAACTTTAATGATTAGCAGGATCTAGTGGAACCTGCCACACGTTTATATAAGCCGGCATGCATAACACATGATGTTAAGAGACAGATGCATTTATGACGGGGAAAACTCAGTTTTGCAAAGAGTCCATGATGTTATGAGACAAATGCATTTATGGAACACTCTCTTCCCCTTGAGTTTAAATGGCTAACACTCATGTTTCTCCAAGTTTACCTCAAGGTGTACTGTGTGATGGAATGAGTATGCATGCAACACAACTACCAAACTTATGTGTCCATTTTTTGTGAGTGGTGCAAATTTGCATTCGTTTCTAAAAATTGGTTGGCTACTTGCAAGACTAAGAGGCTGTCTATCAGTTTCCGGCTAAATTGTTTTACTATGGCTTGTAGATTTTAGTTGTTCCAATACATTTGTTATTTCTAAAAAAAATTCCCACTTGATATCTGCAGAGTAGAGATGTGGAGCTTGGAAGCATTATATTGGATTTGGATCTCACTGATAATGCACCAGATATGTGGTTGTTTTATTGTGAAGTGAGGCATGTGATGTCTTTGATGCCATTTTTGTTTACCTCAATCTTGCCAGTCGTGCTTGAATAGAGTCAAGGTTGAGATCCAAACAAAATTATGCATTATATGATCTCTTACTTTATAGGGAAATGCATTAGTACATTGCTGTTGTGCATATGTGACTGCAATTTGTATTTCTGTCATATCTATCATTCCTGTACCCATGTTTGAAACCAATTTAAATGGTCCTTTGGAGGGTTTTTCAATTTAATCATGTGACACCCATGTGCTGGTATATTTCAGTCCCTTGTGAAATGCATGTTTATGTGTGTGAAAGCTTTTAGAATATCATAAATATGTTCAGTTTTAGTGTCCAGCTCACTGCCGATTCTCTTACTGCTTTTGTCGTGACCATGCAAATCAATCATCCTGTGAATTGACTATGCCTTGCTTACCTTGCTTTGGGTTTATTTTGCTGTTTGTGACATGTAGTAAGCTCATCTATCATGGATGGCTACTTTGATTTTTTAGATGTAGACAGTTCCTCAAACCTTCCTACTAATTTGAGCATTACCTACTTAATTATAACGTTGGGACTGAGCATTACCTACTTAATTATAACGTTGGGATCGTCACCTTCGCGCCAAGGCGATCTAGTAAGCATGTGATTAGAGTCATACAAATAACATAGGTAGTATGTCTGGACAATTGCAATCAAAAGTATCCCACGTTAAACCTATTGCAATATTTGTTTCTTTCTTTTTGCAAAACTCTATTGCTATGATGATATAGACATTTAAGAGTCCGAACAGATGGCAGCCCCTTATTTGAAAGGGCTCCATTGGATCGGTCATCGGCATAATTCGTGTAGCATATGGCATCTCACATCAAATTTACTGTGATTTATTTGGCAGATGGCAACAGGCAACTACCAGGGCGAGCCAGACACTCTCTAGTGGACAGGACATGATACCAACAATAATTGCTAAAGCTGGAATGAGAAAAGTGGAATCAAAATAAAGCAGCGAATCATATCAACTTCATGAGAAGCGACATAGCAATTGACCTTGAGTACATTTCTTTTTGTTTTGGAGGGACCTTCAACACATTTTTTACAAGAAAAGAGGAGTCTCTGATCCCAGACAAGATCAAAGTCTCTGCACCTCAAAGATCTCACCAAAAGCTGGAGGATAATACCATTTTTTTTTAAACAAATTCAAAACAAATGCAAAACCATTTTTAAAAGGACTTTTTTACATGTTCGTACAGCTCCTGTCGATTTTCATGCAAAAAAGGAACAATTATGCTTCCTCAGGTAAAAAAGACAGTTTAAGCGCCAGAAAATAAGCACAGAACTTGTTTCTGTACTGGTCGAAATGCTTGGGTTTTCGCCGTAGAGACTTGCAAATGACATGTACATGTCTGAATTTTTCATATTTTTTCACATTTATAAAAGCATTTTTGGCACGCAGGAGCATATGCTACCTTGAGCCGAATTGAATATCCGCCACAACTATATAGATAGATCTCCGTTACAGCAATTGATGGGATAAACCAATTCTATTATACAGTATTTCACAAACATGTCACACAGCATGTATATGCATGCATAATAACAAGCACTGGTCTGTTCATGCATCCATCACACATAATCTACGCCAATAAATCCATCATTACAAGTTCATTAATATATATAACTGCTCAAACAAAACAGAAACACCACTCACATCGGCGCCATCCTTTTTATTCCAGAAACATTCAGTACTTGCTTAGCATATGCATCGTTCCTGCCATCAGTACAAGACACAAATCAATCCCCAATTGTATCATGTAGCATGCATCTACTTTATGTTTTTGCGGGTATGTCTATTTGCATGAGAAGAAACAAATGGCAATTGATTAATCAAACTGTTCTAGTGAAACTGAACTGGAGCAACGGCAAGCGCAGGAGATAGAATAGAAGAACTTACACCAGGCAACGATCTTCCAGCGCTGGTTGTCGCCCTCAGTCCACTCCCACAGAATGAGGGTGGTTCCATCACGCACACCGCCATGGTCCTTGTCGCCATGGAGCGCGTCAAAGTTCAAGTAGATGTTGTTCACCATCCTGATGCAGCGGTAGCCTGCCCCGACGTCCCTGCTCTCGGTCCAAAGGACCGATTCGTCCAGGGTGTCTGGATTGTACCTGGTCAGACGAACCTAGGATCCAAAAAACAAACCAGAAGGTAAGCAAATTCACAATACTGGAGCTGCACTTCAGGGTTGAGCATGATGAGCTCATGACCATGTGACACCTCATAGCAATTACCAAATTATTCTGGAACCAGTGTTGGTCCTTTTGTCTAACGAGTTCACCATATTATTTTAGAGCTAGTGCTCCTCTCCACTACAGTGCTCATGGACAACCGTAGAAGTGCTGTGAAATATATGCACATGGATGCTAATGTGGAAGGGGCCATAACAGATCACAGTCACAGCTGGTACACTTGACATTTTTTTTCTTACAAAATTTGCTGAGCAAGACAGTGAACATGTACGTGCGTAGAAGTATTTTTATAGCTATGATCTTGATGGTAATATGGAACACTGTTGCAGATTTAAGTTTTTGACACTGACAAAATTAAAAACGTTTGCTGAATACGACACCTAGTAGACAAATATAATTCCCAAGAACAGGGAGAATTTCGCTCATGCTGGACTAGTTTATATCATTTTAGCCAAAAAAACACTAAATCCTAGTGGTGATTATTCACTGAAACACCACAGGTCACACTGCCAATAAGCTCAAAGTGCTTCTGTTCATTCAAGCTTTGCCCATTCTGTTTGCAGAATCGCTGCTAGTATGATTGCAGAGAAAGTAGGCATTTGGAATGTGTGGCATGTGGTGTGCTTGCAGATACTCTGTTATGCCTAAATTTGCCAAAATCATGTAAGATCTGCCGTGCACGCACGCATCGGATAGCAAAAATTAGAAGTTGGATGGATGAGCTGAAGCAGGGAGGCTAGTTACAGGGTGGGATTGGCCAAGGGAGTGCTTGAGCGCCTCTCCGCTGGCCTTGTTGACGAGTGCCATGGCAGGGTAGCCTTCCTCATCCTTCACCCTCGTGCTGTACTTCATGTCCTTGATCCAGTGCTGCATCATATGTGTATATTCAAATCCATCAACCACATGATCAGAGAAGAAATAATAACACATAAAAATTTGCTTGAGCAAAAGCCAAACAGGATTGCTGCTTTTCCCCAATTAGAAAAGGACAAGGCAGAAACACCAAGTTCTCAGATCCCGATGGCAAGTTCACTATACTATTCTGGATCGGGATCATGGAAGCATGTGTGGCCGATCTTCGATCGATCTTGCAGAGGTGTTATGTGTGTGTACCTGCGTGTCGTCGTCGCGGTCGGTGCGGACGAGGCAGACCTTGCCGTCCCTGGCGGCGAGGCTGAAGCTGTCCTCGCCGGCCTTGCAGAGGATCCTGTACGTCGGCTGCCTGGTCGCCGGGGGCGCCATCCCGCCGCCGCCGTGGTGCGGGCGCGTCTCGTGGCCGTAGCCCCCGTACTGCGGCCTCTCGTCGCCGGACTCGTGGGAGACGTGCACCACGTTGCCGTGGGCGGGTGCGCCGTAGCCTTCGTCGCGGCCGCCTCCGTAGGCCGGAGCAGGGGCGTGGCGCCCGTAGTCACCACCGCCGTAGCCCGCAGGCGCGGGCGAGTGGCGCCCGTAGTCGTCCTCGCGGCCTCCACCGTAGGCCGGGGCCGGGGCACCGTATGCCGGGGCGCGGCCTCCGTACTCATCCTCGCGGCCGCCCCCGTAGGCGGGAGGCGGGGCACCGTAGGCCGGGGGAGGAGCGCCGTAGGCGGCGGGAGGGTGGCGGCCGTAGGCGTCGCCAGCGTCGTCGTCGGGGCGGCGGCCGTAGGACGGGGGAGGGGCGCCGTACGCATCAGGCTCGTGGCGGCCGTAGGGGGCGGGGGCGCGGCGGTCTTCGTCGTCGTCGTCGCGGCGGCCGTGGCCGTGGCCGTGGCGGTGCGGGAAGTCCATGATTGACTGGCCTGTCGGTGGTCGGGAAATGGGAACGCGCGCGGGGTAGTGGAGGTGGATCTGATCCGGGCCAAGCTCAGCCTATATACGTCGCGTCGCCGGAGTACATGTCGACGGGCGGGTGAGCGCGCGACGTGGCGCCAATCGCACGCACTCACACGACCGACCGCTTCAATTTCGCAACTGGGCGATGGCGATCGGTGGGCCGGCGAGGTGTCCACCACGTGCACAGCTCGACGCATACAGACTTCACTCGTCGACTACACATGTCGCGGATCGGCTCGGCGTTGAAAATCATGATCGTATCTCCTCCATCAGATGCAGATCAGATCGTATCGAACCAAATCAGTCAAGTACCAGCTCAACAAAAATCAACCAAACACTCAATTATTGCTTGAATTTCAAGAAAGAGGAAGAGGCAGAAAAAGGTTTCAATGTGATGTGTACGCTATGGCCCATAAAACATGGATAGTGCGGTTGTTGCAGCTGTGATTTGATTTTCTTGTGTGACATTGGTGTAACAGCGATAAAGATATGTACGGTGGTTGATGATATAGTGGCATCAAGCCACATGTGAACGACTATCAGACACTTTCAAAATGTTTGCTCTCGCGGCGCCATCTGTACCTCTTTGCCTCCGCCTCCACCTAGCCTCGCAACTTGCCGCCCTTCCCTAATCCTCGGCGACCCTGGCCTCAACTCTGCATACCTGAGGGCAGCCCCGACGCTGCGTCATCCTACTCTCTGCTCGGATATGGAGCTCGGAGTTGCCTTGGGACCTAGTTCAGCGAGATATGGGAGGGCAGTGTCATCTTCTTCTACCTCTATGGGTGGATGTGGTGCACAGGGGGGTGGTGTCAGATCAGGAGATTCGTGAGCTTCTGGAGGTGCTAGATCGGGCGGAGCGGGCTACAGAGTTGGAAAGGGTCAGTTTAGCGGTTCTGGCCATGTCGAGAACCAACGAGTAAGAGAAGACTCGATTGTTCCACACTAGTCAACCGTTGATAGCGGAGAGGATCCTCACATCGGCGGCTAATGAGTGTATTTTTTACACTCATTCAACCATTATTTAACCCGGATATTCATGGATATTCCAAGATAATCACTCAGATTTGTCACTAATGACTAGTGAATGCAAAAGATTATAGATCCCTTTTTATAATTTGTTGTTGCAGCTTTTGGACCATAAAGGGGAGGAAATTGAGTAATACATGGAAAAACAAAAGATAGGAGATCTAAGTCATATCAAAGGGAGGCGCCACAGGCTATCCAGAGCGAAAGACGGTGTCTGGTATGAGCGTGCACGCTCGCACCATGCACTGTTGGCAACGTTACGTCATCCGCGACAACCTTCATAAAAGGGGTGAGGGTCTATTTAGGATCACCATCATCCATCCCTAGAAACCCTAATCGCCGACATCTCCATCTCCATAGCA
The DNA here is from genome assembly GCF_018294505.1 of Triticum aestivum. NCBI lineage: Eukaryota > Viridiplantae > Streptophyta > Magnoliopsida > Poales > Poaceae > Triticum > Triticum aestivum. The sequence continues at coordinate 39,385,734 of NC_057802.1, forward strand.
ATTCTCCCCATAGTTTGTCGTAGTTGTAATTGATACATCGCATATGGCGACATTGAAAGACTTTATACAATCATTCATCTATCATCAATGTTATCTACAATGTTTTCCATCTGTGATTTGATTGAGATGTGTGGGCAATCCCCTCAGGCATAAGCCTTGCAACCCTCTATACCTATGCTCGGGACCGTTGGTATGACTTTACTTAAGTTGACATTATTTGTATGTGTGTTATTTGCAACACATTTTTCTCTTGTCTTGTTCTCGTTCTAAGACACTGCGGGTACCCAGAATATTTCAGACCAATTCAAGAGGAGGTAAAGTGCATGGATACATGGGAGGCTACACCAAACACCGATGATAGTAATGATTTGTATAGTAGCCGAGAGCAACTCTCTAGGGACCATGAGGTGCAATCATTAAATGAAAAATGCATCAGTCTAGAAAAATCCTTAATAATCTAGGTAACCCAGCACGGCGGTAAGGTCCTTGATTGGACAATAGACTTATGATGTAGGTTGTTGATTGGTTGAGATGTTATTTGGGCGCATCCCCCACGTCTAATCATTGAGAGCACATCATAACGGTGTCTATCAGGACCATGTTGGAAATAAAGATAAGATCCTAAGTGCAAGTATAAGGTTGTAAGTAAAGTCCTCATGCCCATGCATATTCCCTTCTATTTGACCTCTCTCCCTCCC
>NC_057802.1:39386689-39398330 GCF_018294505.1 Triticum aestivum
CAACCACTGCTTGTTCGGTCCAGGAAACTTAAATTTCTTACAAGAACGATAGCTTTGCTTGAATCCATGTCTAACCGTTGAACTTCCCATGGTTTCGATACCCACTGTCACCCCTGGGGAAAGAGGTGAGGACTATCTACATTCAAAACTGGATCAAAGGTAATCAACGGTGAAGGATCCTATCGTGACCTCCCGAGTCTAGCGAGCCCGATGGAGGTTATTCACGGTGGAGTTCGATTAGAGGGCTCCGCGACCTCTCATTCCTTGCCTTGTGGGAATCTATCATCATCCTTTTCGGTGGGAGACAATCGTCCTTCTCTAGATTGCTCGTCACGCCTGCATCTCATGTTGATGGGTGGCAGAGGTTTCATCTTCGAGCAAATGCTTATCAAACACGAGAAGGCCGACAGTCAGGCTGCGCAGGCTAAGCAAAGAATGTCGCCCCGAGTCAAGCCGGTGCTTCCCCTCTAAAAGGGCATTTCCCTACCTAAGTGATTTTGATGTAGATGACAACGTAATTTGCGGTATAATCGTGTGCTTGAGCTATACATGTATATTCGAAAAGTGGCACTTGATGGTTAGGTTCCCCTCTAAAACAATAAGACCAAAGGCGGCGTTCTTACGATTTATTTTCTATTGAGTCGCAGGGAAACTGTATTATTGATAGGGGTTCCGCGTTGAAAGGTATGTCTGGAATTAAACACATACAAAAATCATACTACACCAACATGAGCTTCCCAACTTTTGAGGAGTTTCCCATCTAATTTCTGCTGCTCTTGTTTTTCGCTACCGGTAGTACCGGGGTAGGCAGTGTTAGATCCCCTCCCTCAAGGGAGCAATGCTGCTGCTGCTTGTCATCCAGGCCAGTAGTACCGCACTATGACCGATAGTATGGCTCCCTTGTGGAGCGGCACTACTGGACATAGTGTTGGACCTACTACCACGGAGGGGAGGGGTCTTTCCCTCTATTTTTGCCGTGGTGCTAGAGCGGCACTGGCAGTACCGGATATTCTATTTTAGCTGGTAGTACTAGTGCCTGTTGCGAAAGTACCGCTTGGGCACTGGCAGTGCAATTCGTATGGGACTGCAGTCATACCGCTCAGTTGAAATCTGGTGTAACAGTTGGACTGGGAGGACTATAAGAAGAGGTCTTCTTCCCCAAGTTGAGTGACCTCTTGCCTGAAGGAAATATGCCTTAGAGGCAATAATAAAGTTATTATTTATTTCCTCATATCATGATAAATGTTTAGTATTCATGCTAGAATTGTATTAACCGGAAACATAATACATGTGTGAATACATAGACAAACATAGTGTCACTAGTATGCCTCTACTTGACTAGCTCGTTAATCGAAGATGGTTAAGTTTTCTAGCCATGGACATGAGTTGTCATTTGATTAACGGGATCACATTATTAGGAGAATAATGTGATTGACTTGACCCATTCCGTTAGCTTAGCACTTGATCGTTTAGTATGTTGCTATTGTTTTCTTCATGACTTATAGATGTTCCTATGACTATGAGATTATGCAACTCCCGTTTACCGGAGGAACACTTTGTGTGCTACCAAACGTCACAACGTAACTGGGTGATTATAAAGGTGCTCTATAGGTGTCTCCGAAGGTACTTGTTGGGTTGGCGTATTTCGAGATTATGATTTGTCACTCCGATTGTCGGAGAGGTATCTCTGGGCCCTCTCGGTAATGCACATCACTATAAGCCTTGCAAGCATTGTGACTAATGAGTTAGTTGCGAGATGATGTATTATGGAACGAGTAAAGAGACTTGCCGGTAACGAGATTGAACTAGGTATTGAGATACCGACGATCGAATCTCAGGCAAGTAACATACCGATGACAAAGGGAACAACGTATGTTGTTATGCGGTTTGACCGATAAAGATCTTCGTAGATTATGTAGGAGCCAATATGAGCATCCAGGTTCCGCTATTGGTTATTGACCGGAGACGTGTCTCGGACATGTCTACATAGTTCTCGAACCCGTAGGGTCCGCACACTTAAAGTTAGATGACGATCGGTATTATGAGTTTTGTGTTTTGATGTACCGAAGGTAGTTCGGAGTCCCGGATATGATCACGGACATGACGAGGAGTCTCGAAATGGTCGAGACATAAAGATCGATATATTGGACGACTATGTTCGGACACCGGAATGGTTTCGGGAAGTTTCGGACACATACCGGAGTACCGGGGGGGTTACCGGAACCCCCTGGGGAGACTAATGGGCCTATTCGGCCCTAGTGGAGAATAGGAGGGGCGGCCAAGGGCAGCCGCGCGCCCCCTTCCCCCCAGTCTGAATTGGACAAGGAGGGGGGCGGCGCCCCCCTTTCCTTTCCCCCTCTCTCTCCTTCCCTCTCCTCTCCTACTCCCACTTGAAAGGGGGGAGTCCTACTCCCGGTGGGAGTAGGACTCCTCATGGGGCCGGGCCCCTCCCCCTCCTCCACTCCTTTATATACGGGGAGGGGGGCACCCCTTGGAGACACAACAATTGATCTCTTGATCTCTTAGCCGTGTGCGGTGCCCCCCTCCACCATATTCCACCTCGATAATATCGTAGCGGTGCTTAGGCGAAGCCCTACGTCGGTAGCATCATCATCACCGTCACCACGCCGTCGTGCTGACGAAACTCTCCCTCAAAGCTCAGCTGGATCGGAGTTCGAGGAACGTCATCGAGCTGAACGTGTGCTGAACTCGGAGGTGCCGTACGTTCGGTACTCGGATCGGTCGGATCGTGAAGACGTACGACTACATTAACCGTGTTGTGCTAACGCTTCCGCTTTCGGTCTACGAGGGTACGTGGACACACTCTCCCCTCTCGTTGCTATGCATCACCATGATCATGTGTGTGCGTAGGAAATTTTTTGAAATTACTACGTTCCCCAACATTGCCTTCTCTCCTCCATTGTTTCCCAAAACTTTTAAATCTCTTAGATCTCTCTCCCTAGCAACTCAAACTTGTTTATCTTATAGGATTTGAGAGAGAAAACCTAGATTTATCACTCCACCGAAGGAAAAATTATTCCCACTTGCTTTCCCTGGAACTTCTTACTCTTGGATGTTTGGGCACCCTAGAAAGAAGTGGTCACCTCAAAGCTCCAATCACTGTGGTGAGGCTTTGTGGTGGTGTTGGGAGCCTCCAATCAAGGTTTTTGAGTCGCGACTTGGTGAGTCGCCGCGAGCCCTGCGGCTCGGCGTATAGTCGACGAAAGTCGTTGTATAGTCACCATATGTCGCTGTATAGTCGCGAGTCGCCCTGATTTTTGGAAAACGACTTGGCGATTAGTCGGTGACTATGCAGCGACTAATCAGCGACTCAAAAACCATGCCTCCAATTAAGTTGTGGAATTTACCCCAGCCTGGTTTGTGAAGGTCCGGTCGCCGCCACCAAGGGCACCGCGTAGCGGATCGTAGCACCTTGCATTGTGCAAGGGCACGAGGAGAACAAGATGAGCCATTGTGGAGCTTGGTGAGCATAGTGCCTCCACACCTCTTCAATGGAGACGTACCTCCCCAAATGAGGGAACACCGGGAACAATATCATTGTCTCCACTTGTGGTTTATTCTTTCCTTCACTTAGTTTGTGCTAGTTAGTATTATTGTGCATCTTATCTAAGTTGTTATTATTTTGAGCCTGTCATATAGGTTGTCCATCTAGTTGCATATCTAGATAAGCTATATTCTTGTTGTATCCTTTAAAATTGGAAAAGAGATTAAAAATTGTTAATCATTTGTTCACCCCCTCCAGTCAACAATATCAATCCTTTGACCCTCTCCTACCGACCCTATCATTGCCAAACATGAAGGAGCGGTGAGGCTCTCTCATCGTGCTCATCTCTATTGTTAGCGGGCGAGGAGAGGGGATCTCATAAGAAAAGCAGAGGAGCGCAAGGCGGGTTGCCGAATCGGGTTTCTGAATCCACTTTTGATATTTCATCGACACCCTGTGGGGGTGCCTCCTTCTTTACCCAGAACTAGCGTAGGCTGACTCCACATCTTCGATCTCAAGGGAGGAGGAGACGCAAGCCGCTTTGAGCCAGCCTCCAACATTGATTGCCATGGCTGATGTCGAGTGTGGTCGGGGGCCCTTCCAATTCAACTATGGCTTCCCCCTCCAATTACCATGCATGTAAGTATATTCCTTCTGATAGCCAGCAACTACTAGGATCTTAGAAATCTAAGCAGGGGTAGTTGGAGAAGAATCCTAGATCTAATAGTGAGGTCGATTGCGCTCTAAAGCTCAATTCATATGCTCCATTTACCTTGTCTAACTGTAGTGAGCCTAGGCAGCAAAATAGTGATTGTTCCAAACGAAAGGCCCATTTTATTTGTAATCAAGTGGAGAATTGTCCAGACAGGAAACAACCTCACATCACTTCTAGATATATTGGCAGTGATGTGACATGACATGGCTTCTATAAGGTTGAGATCCCTCAGGTGAATGCCCAGTTACTTAGACATCTCCAAAATATGGGTGTAGTGTACATTGAGGTATGCATAATATCACAACAAGAACTGGCTAGTGAATTTGGGATCATTTATAAGTCTAACTGGCGATGGAGGTTAGAGCCTTGGATGATGGATCTTTTTAGTCAAATTCCCTCTTGAGACTCATTCCCATATGGCGTGAGTGGGCTAAGTTTGATCAAATTACTCTCTATATTTGGTCTCCCGCAGGATGTAGTTCGAAAAGGCATGTTTAGCTCTTTTCTATGGTGTGATCAGGGTTAAGGTGGCCTACAAAGACAACACTAAAATTCCACCTAACACACTACTTTCATGGCTCGGAAATATTATCTCTAGCGGTTGGAAGTAGAATCCCCAACTCATGGGATCAACTCAGTGTTGAACAATAGCAGAGCCAATAACTTAGGCGATGGCATTATGGATTCTGATAGGGGAGTTGGGTATGGTTCTCATGGAAGGAAAAGCAATAAGAAAAGCAATAAAATCTCTATAGTACCTCTCAAACAAGTATGCAACAATGGGTGAATATTCTAGGCAGTGTATGGAGGGTGTATTTCCAAATACAAGATGAACATTTTTCAGAATATATAGTACTCCCTCAGATTTATTTATTTTGTCACCCAAATGGATGTATCTAGACATACTTCAGTTCTAGATACATCCGTTTGAGTGACAAGTAATATGAATCGTGGAGAGTAACAAATTTTAAATGCACGATGAATATTTTCCAAAATACATGATGACATTTTTCTAATACACGATGAACATAGTTAATAAATGGTGAATATTTTTAAATACAATATGAACTTCTTTAATACATGTGGTACATTTTTAGTACGCGTTGAACATTTTTAAATACACAAAGAACAGTTATTGAAATATTGGATGATTTTTTTAAATACATGGTTGTTCTTTTAAACACAATGAGCACTTCCGAAATACATTGTCGATTTTTTAAAAATATACCCCAAACATCTTTCAAAATATGTGACAAAAACTTTTTTCAACATGGTGAAGATTCTTAAAATACACAATGAACATTATGCTAAACCCGACAAAAATAATAAGAACCATCACCGTAAAAATGATAATAAGAAACTTTTATATCACAAAGGAATAATAAATCTACTTAAAATAAGTTATGCAAAAGAAATTAACAAAGAAAAGGAAAACATAAAACAATATGAAATGTAAAATATATTTAAAATAAATTGTGTTTCTTTATTCAAAGAAGGAATGGTAAAATAGTAAACCAGAAAGGAAGAATAAAGAAAAAGTCAAAGCAAAAAAAAAATAGTTCCAAAACCAGAAAAAAGGAGAAGAAGTGGGCCGACATAGATCGAAGTGTTGTAGGTGAGCAAAAGATGTGAATCACAATAGGTGAGATATAGCATCCGCGGCAACCTACGTGCATCGGCTCGAGCTTTTGTACTCACTCATGGCATGGCCTAAAATTTTGGCTCTTTCATTATGTTCATTTTTTCTTTATGGGGAGTTATGTATCACTTAGTGCGAGACGTAAGTCCGTCTCTTCTCTGGCGCTGGCTACGCGGTCGCTTTAGTAGGCCGGCTCATTACGACGGTTTTGGGAAGGTTCTTTATACTAGTTTTAGAACCTTCCATGCATTTTTTCTCAGTTTCTCCATTGGTTTTTATTACATTTTCTTAGTTTCATTTTTTCAAATACATGTCAATGTTTAAAAATACAGGTTGTACATTTTCCATATACATGCACAATATTTTTTTATACACGTTGATTTTTTTAAATACATGGTGCACTTTTGGTTTTCAAATAAATGTTAAGAAGTTTTAAATGCACATTGAACACTTTTTTGTATGGTGCGAGAGATTTTTTAAATGTCATGAACATATATCTATAATGGATGAACTTTTTTAGATGTTGCGTTCAATTTTTTTTTGCATGGCATAAATCATTGTTTTAAGCTTACTGAACAATTTTTTGCATTGTAGAAACATTTTTCTCGAAATGTGCAAATATTTTATTATATGTCACTGACATTTTTCTGAATGTTTTGAATCATTTTTAGAAAAACTATACGAACTTTGTGTAATGCAGCAGTATTTCTCGTGGAACATAACACTGGGGCTGAGGTCTGCGAATCATTTAATGAGCCAGCCCGTGACAGATTGAGGTGCCCAAATTATCTGACGAAATCACTAATTGAGGAATGCTTGTTGCAAAGATCACTCCAATTCCCCTGATTGCGACAAATGGCGCACATGCAGCGCACCACTTGTCGCAACTTGGGAGTTTTCCCTTTTTTTCGTAGATCCATTTATTCAAAACGTTTTATCTTTCAAACTATGCGTTCAAATCTCGAACCGCTTTCACCGTTGGATTCCTCGTCTTCAAAACTAGATTTTTTAAATGTCATGAACATATATCTATAATGGATGAACTTTTTTTAGATGTTGCGTTCAATTTTTTTTAATGGCATAAATCATTGTTTTAAGCTTACTGAACAATTTTTTGCATTGTAGAAACATTTTTCTCGAAATGTGCAAATATTTTATTATATGTCACTGACATTTTTCTGAATGTTTTGAATCATTTTTAGAAAAATTATACGAACTTTGTGTAATGCAGCAGTATTTCTCGTGGAACATAACACTGGGGCTGAGGTCTGCGAATCATTTAATGAGCCAGCCCGTGACAGATTGAGGTGCCCAAATTATCTGACGAAATCACTAATTGAGGAATACTTTTTGCAAAGATCACTCCAATTCCCCTGATTGTGACAAGTAGGCAGCCCATTTGCATGCAGCGCACCACTTGTCGCAACTTTGGCAGTTTTCCTTTTTTTCGTAGATCCGTTTATTCAAAACGTTTTATCTTTCAAACTATGTGTTCAAATCTCGAACCGCTTTCACCATTGTATTCCTCGCGTTGAGATCTTCAAAATTAGATCCCATGTTGATATGTTTTGACGAACTATTTTTGACGAAAAAACCGAACCGGGCGCACGGGTTTTTTCCCTTTCGAAAGAGGCACGCCCGTGCCTCTCACGAAATCACAACCGTGCCTCTCGCGGAAGCAAAACCGTGACTCTCGCGGAAGAAAAAAAAAACGCGTTTTTTCCGTTTCCGAGGAGGCACGGCCGTGACTCTCGTGAAAGCACAACAATGCCTCTTGCGGAAGCAAAACCGTGACTCTCGCGAAAAGAAAAAAAAACAAAAAACGCGTTTTTCCCTTTCCGAGAGGCACGGCCGTGACTCTCGCGAAAGCACAACCGTGCCTCTCGCGGAAGCAAAACCGTGACTCTCGTGAAAAAAAACAGAAAACATGTGTTTTTTTCCTTTCCGAGAGGCACGGCCGTGACTCTCGCGAAAGCACACCCGTGCCTCTCGCGGAAGCAAAACCGTGACTCTCGTGAAAGAGAAAAACAGAAAACGTGTTTTTTCCTTTCCAAGAGGCACGGTTGTGACTCTCGCGAAAGCAAAACCGTGCCTCTCGCGGAAGCAAAACCGTGACTCTCGCGAAAGGAAAAAAATTAAAACACGTTTTTTCACGCAAAATTTTTTTTTTCCAATTTTTTTAATTGAAAAGCTAAGGAAGACCGGTGAAAAACCAAAGCATCGAAAAAAACTCGGAAAAAACCGTTTAAAAAGCCGAAAACGCGTGCGGAAAATTAAAAAAAAAATCAGAGGGAGCGCCAGAGCGCGACACGTGGCGAATGGCTGAGAGCACGCTAAGTGACGCTGATCGTTACGAGGCTCCCGAAAGAGCACTCGTTAACTAGTTGCTCTCACCATCTGAGCCTTTTGGCACAACGGCCATTCTGGGCCGCATTGCAAGGGATCTGGGCCGTTGCACTAATTGCGGGTAGCTGCCCGTCCCCATCTTCCCCCAAGGCTTCCTCTACAAGATTCCCCCACCCCTTCTTGCTAAATCCTATTTGACGCCTTATGCGCCCGCTATAGTACAACTCGCAATCGGGCGCATACCCCCACCTCTCCGCTGGGCCGGCCCATCTAGATTTTTTCCTCTGTTTTTCAAATCGCGAAAAAACATATGGTAGTGCTTTGATTCGAACCCGAGACCTCCTGCTTAACAATAAGCTGCATAACCACCCAGCCACCCCCAACTGGACGTGCTACTTTAATGTTTCTACGCCTTTTACTTTGTTCTTTTTTTCTTCTGCTTTCCTTTTTCTGGTTTTCTCTTTCGTTTTTTCTTTTTTGTTTTTCTTCTCCCTGGGTTTGATGAACTTTTTCTGAAATTCGTGAACTTCTTCTTAACATCGATCAACTTTTGTCAAATGCGTTGAACTTTTTTCAAATTTGATGAACTTTTTTCCAAATTGGATGAACTATTTTTCAAATTTGATTAACTTTTTTCAAAACCGATGATCTTTTTTCAAATTATATGAACTTTTTCAAAATTTGATGAACTTTTTTAAAACTGATGAACTTTTTTCAAAATTAGGTGAACTTTTTCTAAATTTCGCGAACTTTTTCCAAATTTTGTTGAACTTTTTTTCCTAAATTCATGAACCTTATATCAAAATCGGTTAACTTTTTTTTAATTCGTGAACTTTTTTAAAGTTTGATGAACTTTTTTAAAAAAATTCGAAAAAAAATCTCGAAAGTCAATGGTCAATGGCTCACCGGTCTACCATGAAACGTTCGAGCGTTTTTTCGTTTTTTTTTCTTTTGAGTAAACGAAACAAACGAGCGGGATAGGTGGGGAAGCAGGCGTCGTACGAGCTCGTCGGCTCGTTCATGGGCCGGCCCACTTTGCCAGGCGCGTGGGCGCTGGTTTCCTCTTGCGGCGCATAAGGCGCTAGCGAGGAGCACTCCCCCCTTCTTCCCCATTTCCACTTCCACACACCACTTCCCAAATCCAGAGCCACCCTACCCAGCGATTCCACCGACGGCGATGTCCACATCCGGTTCGTCCTCCGTTTCTGCCGACCGGGACAGCCTCCCCCCGATCCCCTGCACGGACTGCGGGGGCCACATCACCACCATTGCCTCCCGCGGCGGCTCTCGTCCCGGGACCCAGATCTACAAGAAACTCCGCCGCAGCGTACGTGTTCTTGCCCATTCCCCTCCATTATTAGTCGTCCTCCTGCATTTCGCAGCGTCACAGCTTAGTCTGTTCCCCCGTTTCGCAGGCTGTTCTTGGCTGGTTCTTCCGCTGGTCAGACGGGTACGCGCTGGCCGATGTTGCAAGGATGACCCTCCTCCTCGGCGTGACCAATCTGCTCGTCAACCTGCTTGTTCTGGCTCTCGTGCTGCGGCTGTTCGCAAAGCGGAATGCATCTATGGCGTAATCTAATCTAGATGCTGGTGGATGGCCGGCCGTAGTATCAGTAGTAGTAGGTCTTGTTGTCACGGCGCCCTCTTTAAAATTAGCGTGGTAGTAGTCCCGCCGTGTTAAATTAGTGTGGCTGTAGCCCGCTATGGGCTTTGATTAGTGCAGTCCCTCTCTGTGTCAAATTAGTGCGGTCTCTTCAGTGTCAGCAAGCTGTAGCTTTTGGGTTGACGATGGAGTGTTTGTGCTTGCGGCTGTGCCACCATTTGTCTGGTCTGGTCTGGTCAGCACGCTTGCAAATTATGGTCCACTATGTAATCCATTAGCACTTGTATCTAATTAATGGATGTTGTTTGCCAAGTTACATTTGTCAGTATTTTACTGTTTTCCAAATATCAAATGAGCACGACTTGTCACTTCGCCACACCTGCCTCTATTATTGAAGTGGGCTCCTGCCCATGCCAACTGCTTGCATTCATGTGGCGTGCCGCCAGTACAGATCCTGTGCTCCCATGCTCCAAACTTTCCAAAAACTAATTTCGAAATTAAAAAGGAAACTGATTTTTGTTGGGAATGTTCAAAGGACATGCGTCCATAATAAATAAAAATTTCAGATCCCAAATCGAAATACACATGTATAAACCAAAAGCTATGGACAAAAGCAGACAAAACCATTTAAAAAATGTTTGTGAAATTTAGATAAGTGTTCAAGCTCTTCAAAAGTATACCCACGTCATTTTCAGAAAATGTTTATACAATATTAGAAAAGTGTTCACGTAACTTAACAAAGATTGTTTTACCATTCAAAAAATGTGACATTATAAAAAAAATGATCACATGTCTCCAAATATGTTCGAGACTACTTTATAAATGTTAATACCATTCAAAAACATGTTTGTTCCATTTTAAAAATGGTTGTGGCATTGAAAACAATATTCACATGTTTCAAAAGAATGTTTGGATTTTTTTCTTAATTTTTTCCACGAATGTAAAAAAATTGTAGTTTAGAAAAGAACATTTTGTAACATAAAAAATATGTTCAAACGTGCATTTTAAAAATGTTGGATTTATTCGAAAATCTGTTCAAAGCATGTCTTAGAAAAATGTTAAACATATATCAAAAAAATGTTCTAGATGTAAATGTACGAATGTATAGGAAAAGTAGACATGTATTGAAAAAAAAGGAAAACAAAATATGAGAACCAAAAACCTGAAGAAAATGGGTAAAGAAACACAGAAAACAAAAACAAAAAAGAAACCCAATACAAGCCAATATATTTAAAAAATGAGCGAAACTAGATCCCATTTTCCTCTCACTAGTGCCTCGTGATAGTGGGTTGGCCTAGTAGAGCGGTCTTCGAAAGCTTTAATGAACGGTTCAAACCGGTCACTTATCGCAACCTGACGAGGTGGGAGTGACATTTGCAAAGAGTACTCCTTAATTGGTGATTTTGATCATATCCTCGTCTCTCTCGCTCGGCTAGTGGGAGAGACCGCTTTACTAGCGAATATATAAAAAAATGAGCGGTAGCAAATATGTGCCCCAACGAGAAGCAAATATGTTCCTCACGGAGGAAAAAAAAGACATGTTTTTTTCTTTTTCCGAGAGGCATAGTTGTGCCTCTCGTGTAAGCAAATCTATGTCTCCACAAAAAGTAAATGTGTGTCTCTCGTGGAAGCAAATCTATGCCTTCATGAAAAGTAAATCCGTGCCTCTCGCGGAAGAATAGAAAACACATTTTTTCGCGTATTTTTTTGTCCAAAACATAAGGAAAACCGGGGGAATCCAAAAAGGCTAAAAATGAAGAATATAATCATCTAAAAGCCGAAAACGCGTATAGAAAAATGAAAAACAAATTTTGGAGGAAGCGCCCAGCACGC
>NC_057802.1:39398602-39421382 GCF_018294505.1 Triticum aestivum
GGCAACGAGTACTCGTTGCTTAGTTGCTCCCGGCTATGGTATATCTCAATACGAGCGAGGAATAACTACCACGGGAATATCCTAGCATGTAGTGACTAGTTTACCTACTGGGCCGGCCCGTGTAGGAGGGAACCGTTGAACTCCTTTTCAGCCAGTTTTGTGAACATTCTAGAATGTTTCGTGCATGTTTTTTTTTCTGTGTTTTTTCTAGCAATTCTTCTTCTGTTATCGTTTTCATGTTAACAGTTCGCGAACTATTCCAAATTGCTGACTTTTTTGGAAATGTGAACTTTTTAAAATACATATTTGCACATTTCTTGAAATTCATATTTTTTTACATTTATCAATGTACAAATTTCTTGAACCTATAAAAAAGAAATCTGTCTTTTATTCACTGTTTCAAAAGAATGTTTGTGATTTTTTCTTAATGTTTTTCTACAAATGTAAAAAAAGGTTTGCGTAATTTAGAAAAGAATATTTTGTAACGTAAAAAATATGTTCAAACGTGTATTTTAAAAATGTTGGATTTACTCGAAAAACTGTTCAAAGCATGTGTTGGAAAAATGTTCAGCGTGTATCAAATAAATGTTCCAGATGTAAATGTACAAATGTATAGGAAAAGTAGACATGTATTGCAAAAAAGAGGAAAAAATAAGAACCAAAAACCAAAAGAAAATGGGTAAAGAAACACGGAAAACAAAAACCAAAAAGAAACCCAACACAAGCCAATATATATATATATAAATGAGCGAAACTAGATCCCACGTTCCTCTCACTAGCACTTCACGGTCTTCGAAAGCTTTAATGAATGGTTCAAACCGGTCACTTGTCGCAACCTGAGAAGGTGTGAGTGACCTTTGCAAAGAGTACTCCCTCTGTAAACTATTATAAGATCTTTTAGATCACTACTTTAGTTATCTAAAATATCTTATATTAGTTTATAGAGGGAGTACTTCTTAATTAGTGATTTTGACCATATCCTCGTCTCTCCCGCTCGACTAGTGGGAGAGATCGCTCTACTAGCCAATATATAAAAAAGATGAGCGGAAGCAAATACGTGTCCCCACGAGAAGCAAATATGTTCCTCTCGGAGAAAAAAACAGGTTTTTTTCTTTTTCTGAGAGGCATAGTTGTGCCACTCGCGGAAGCAAATCTGTGCCTCCATGAGAAGTAAATCTGTGCCTCTGGCAGAAGAATAAAAAAGGCGTTTTTCACATAATTTTTTTGTCCAAAACCTAAGGAAACCCGGGGGATTCCAAAAAGCCTAAAAAATGAAAAAAAATCATCTAAAAAACCAAAAACGCGTAAAAAAAATCCGAAGGAAGCGCCCAGCACGCAACATGAGGTGGCGGCTGAGAGCACGGCAAGTGGTGCGCTCCCAGCCCACTAAAAATGACCCTTGCGGGGGCTCCAATGAGTACTCGAGTTGCTCCCGGCTATGGTATATCTCGATACGGGGCGAGGAATAACTACCATGGGAATATCCTAGCATGTAGTGAGTAGTTTACCTACTGAGCCGGCCCGTGTAGGAGGGAACCGTTGAACTCTTTTTCAGTCGGTTTTGTGAATATTTTAGAATGTTCCGTGCATGGTTATTTTCTTTTCTGTGCTTTTTCTATCAATTATTCTTCTGTTTTATTTTTCATATTTATAGTCCGCAAACTATTCCAAATTGTTGACTTTTTTTGGAAATGTGCAGTTTTTAAAATACAAATTGTGCAGTTTTTCATATTTTTATTTTGTGAATTTGTTTCAAATCTTTGCACATTTCTTGAAATTCATAGTTTTTTACATTTTTCAATGTGCAAATTTCTTGAACCTATAAAAAACAAAAATGTCTTTTATGCGAGAAAGCAATGTAGTAGCTGCAAAAGCCGAGCTAAAAATGAAACAATGGGCGAGTGAGAAAAGTCATACCAGCGGAGTGAGGGTTGATTTCTATTTGGGCCGGCCCATGCGGTCAAGCATCTGCGTTTTTTTTTTACAAAACTTCTCCTTATTCAGCTATCAAAATTGTGGCATCGTTTACAAGTAATGGGAGCACCTCAGGCAGAGCTAAATCGATCCAAAGATTAGAAGGAGAAAGCTTAATATTTGTGGCCCAACAGTAACTACTTTCCATAACATGATTTCATTTTTTTTGTTTCTAGAGTTGTCGAAATCACTAGTTAAGGAGTACCCCTTGCAAGGTAATCCACGCCGCTTCTATGTGTACAAGTGGCACAACATCGTGCGTCGATATCGATCTTCGGTGCGCTCCGCGTTTGGCATGTAGCAGAAGGAGAGGAGATCAGATTTATTTTTACCTTTTGTTTTCCTTCCGGATTGTATATGCTACACCGTAGGGAATACAGGTGTGCTCCGCTAGAAAGCACGAGTGTGCTTCACAACACAACCGTGCTCCACCAGCTGGAGCACAGCCACGCATCGCGGTGAAGTACATATGTGCTCCATAACGAAGCAAACTTGTGCTCGACCACGGAGCACATATGTGCTTTACCTTTTTTTTTCCTTTTTGGGACACAACCGTCCTCCACCCGCCGGAGTACACCTATGCTTCGCGCTGAAGCACATACATGCTTTGTGATGAAGCACACTTGTGCTTCGACTTTGAAGCATATCTGTGCTTCACCTTTTTTCCTTTTTAGTTGCAAGTGCTTCACTATGGAGGGGCACACCTGTGTTTCATGGTGAAGCACACCTCCTCTACCAGGTGGTTTCAAGCGGTACCCTCTAACTAGTTGCTCTCAGAATTGTAGGCCTAATTTGAATCGGTAGATACACATTGTATCTACATACTCAAATTGATTTGAGTA
Source organism: Triticum aestivum (assembly GCF_018294505.1). NCBI lineage: Eukaryota > Viridiplantae > Streptophyta > Magnoliopsida > Poales > Poaceae > Triticum > Triticum aestivum. Next base: position 39,401,419 of record NC_057802.1, read on the forward strand.
GTACATTCTAGAGTGTGGTTTCAACCGCCGGTCCACTAACAAAACCACAAATTAAATATGGATGCACCTTCCCCTTGTACCTGGTCCGACCCAGAGATTTGTCCAAATCATTTATGCTTAATTATCTTTTTCGCGCTCAAGAATGTTTCTTTAATGAAGCAATAGCGCTTTGCTGTCGTTACAACAACTTATTCTATTGTAGCAGTTAAAGACAATATTCCCAGTCGTCAAAAGGTTCTCCCTTTGCGGCAGCAAGAACAACTTGGTGAGTAATTTGTCAACTCTTAAAGCCATTCATGCACCATCACTTGATTAATTCATAACTGGTGAGGGTATATCCATACACATGCAACTCAGCTAATTAGCCACTAGCTACGGCTGACATCACTTGCATAGCTTGTGGGGCATCACTTTGCTTTCAGCACAAGAAAGTGCTTAATTAATCAGTTATTTGAGCTAAGTAGCAATTTAACGTGTGCTTTTGCTTTTTGTCTTAGGAAGCAGCTTGAGTAAGATATTTGTCATGATAGTCCGTAAAATTAAAGTGTGAGAAAAACTCACCCACAAAAAAAATGTGTGAGAAAAACTGTGCGTGCCTGTGCTAGATTGGGCTAGGCGTATGTCTGCCTCGCGCGCTAGGGCAGTCTCATCTAACAGGGCGCTTGAGACGAGGAAGTCTTAAGCGAGATGTAGACACTCCCACGAAGTATGGCATTGGGGATCCGAAGATAGTTTTTTTAAGCCTAACCCCTATTTATAGCTCAACCCATTTATACACCACGCAGCCTGTGGCGGCCTACATGCACCGACCCGAGCTTGTACTCACTCTGGTCATGGCCCACAAAATTGGCTCACTCCATGTTCAATTCTCCTTTTCCGCTGAAAAAATTGCAAGATAATAGATTTTTTAGGAAGCAATAGCACTATGTTGTCATTGCAGCAACCTATTCTATTAAGTACTATCTTTCCTACTTAAAAAGACACTTAACATCGCTCCCCCCTTCACCTATGTTTTCAGTTTTGCCGATTCTTCTCACTGTTCTTTCTTGAAAAACGCCTCAGCTGTCTCATGTCTTTTTAGCTTAGCAAATAAAATTATGTTTTCTTTGGTATGTCAATAAGTACTAATTTAATTGATAGTCTATTTTTGGTATGTTATGGCGAAGCCAAAAGTTCAAACTTGTGATGTCAATTCAAAATTGTGACCAAATACATGTGTTTATATGATTTTTGCATTATTATTTTTGCTTGATTTCTACTTATATGTGGTGCTTTTGCACAAATACTGTATAGTCAATTGACTACACCGAACACATGTGGAGCCACCTCACACTTACACACTATCAATAAAATGACGGGTAAATCATGATGAGTGCATACAAAATATTTATGCTTGTTCTTAGGCCGACAATTATCTAATACAGCAGTAAGTTAAAAAACAATATCCGTGGTCCTCAAAAGGTTCTCCCTTTGCGGCAGCAAGCACAACTTGGTCAGTAATTTGTCAACTCTCAGAGCCATTCATGCATCATCAGTTGATTAATTAATAACTGATTAGGGTATATCCTTACACATGCAGCTCAGCTAATTAGTCACTAGCTGCGGTTGACATCACTTGCATAGCTTGTGGGGCATCACTTTGCTTTCAGCACAAGGAAGTGCTTAATTAATCAGTTATTTGAGCTAAGTAGCAATGCAACGTGTGATTTTGCTTCGTCTTAGGAAGCAGGCTAAGGAGTTGTCTCGTTGCTACCTAGCTACTTGGCACTTGCAGTGGTCAAACACTTGGTAGAAAACATTGTTTAATTTTGAGCGTGTTCATTCCGATGGACCGAGATAGCTTGATCCCTTCAAGTTATACGTAATGCACATCGACTGCACAAGCAAAAGACCGATTAAATATACTCATAGCATTATAATACTCCATTGCATTACGTGAGAGAATTCTCAATGATGAGAACCATGCATGCACAAGGTGAACAAACAACAAAAACAATGAAACGTGCATGGTTGATCAAGGTATCAGTTTACCATCCCATTGTTTTTTTATCTACCGGTGGTCTACCAATTCATATGTGCTAGTATTCAGTTGGTATAATCATAATCAGCAAAAACTTTGATGGGGCATCATGAATCCGCAGCTAGTTACATGCATACATACGGAAAATATTCAATCCGTGCTACCAATTTTTAAAAAATGTTTATCCATGTTGCAATCTTGCATTGCTCCATATATAGTTCTCAAATAACTTGCTAAGATTTATTCAATGATTAGATACATGCATGCCTATATGGTTGTCTAATTACCTTTCACAACATTTAGTTACCTTTTGTCATTAATAACATTTAACTATTTGTACAACTTGTACTAGTAAGTATAGCAAACAAAGTGTAGATATATTGTAAGGGCGATGCATCCATCATAGGAGTGGACGCGAAATAGATGGTGATATTGGGCATTGCTATCTTCTCCTTGTTGAATAGATCTCACAATTGAGTCATGTGTACAAAATACGAGCATGACGCCGAACAGCTGAGTGGCCCCAATGTGAATTTATTTCTAACACCATCTAAACCCCAAACCTAATGTTGTTATTCATGAACATATAATCTTAGTGTCTATGTGCCACGTGAGTTTGCTCTTCACATCCCCAGCTTGCATTTGTGCACATTCAAGCTGCATTATCTTCATATATGTAGACCCAGGTGGTGCCTCTGGTATGATACTAATTGTAGGGAACCCACCATGTGGTGGCTCTTGTACAAATTTCATTGGTGTCTATCTACCATTCTCATTCATAGCAGCTCCTAAAATTATCTTGGTTCTCTTTCTACCTTGCTTAGCTTGGCTTATCTTTGGAGGAGTGGCCACCCCTATCTAGAGTTGAACATGACCATTGGGTTGGTGTCAGGTGGCAACCATAAAAAACCCTACACCATAAGCCTAGAAAAAACCATACAAATATCTTATATCTAGAGTTCTCTACAATTTGCCACACAACACAACTTATACAAACATTTGTTCTAGAAACACTGCAAGAAATATCAACTCCCGTGTAATCTCCAAATGATCTAGAAGTTTCTTATCTTTGCCATGAATAACTTCTCTAGTATCCTCCATGGCAAATATCTTGATGTTCTTGATTGCTTACAAATATCTTCAACGACCCAAGTGTGCATTGCATACTATCAACAGTAGGAAATCGATAGTGTCAAGAATGTAAACAATTATTGGATATGGTGTGTCATCGTACAAAGCCAAATGGTGAGCGTATATTAACATAGAGAGGATATCTAGTGCCCAAGCACTCCCGGTGCTGCCAATGCACAATATCACCACTCTATGATTTTCATTTTTCTTAAAATATTAAGTGAGTCAATAAGATATGTTTGTACAATGTGTACAATTCTGAAATCGATTCAACCTACGTATGGAGAAGCAAAATAAATAAATAAAATAGAAATTCAACCGTGATAGTGTTTGTAATTTGATTTTTGATACTATTCATAGTTGGATTTGTCTTTTTAGAATTTTGTGGTCCCGGCCTCTTTTAGGTGGGACACACACTGGCTTCCATCGGTGTCCATGCATGGGAATATCAAAAGATGTCTTTTTTTCTAAATGTTTTTTTACTTATTCTTTTTTCAAACTAGCTTAGCTTATTGCGTGTTCGTCTACATACATACATGGGTGTCTCTCTCGATCAACTCATCTTTCTTGGTGTGATGACTTCCTAAGGAATCCAACCTTTCTGGCAGTAGAACAAAAGACAAGCCATTGCTCTCCTCTTTATTTTAAAGTACCTGCACTTCAATTATGCACGTCTCTTTCCCCTAACTTAAATCATGCATAATAAGTTGCTAGTATTCCAAGCTCGAATTGATTCATCCAAAAGTCCAAGACTTGGTTACAATAAATAAGGAAAGAAATTTCAAAGTAATGAGAATTTTATTCAATGAATGTTCACAATTTACATTCTAGTTCACCCTACATATACATATACATACAAATTAGACATGCATCTACAATCAGTTCTAGCTATCTTATTAATTGTGTTCTTCTTCTAGCTACTCCGGCCTATATAATATGTTACACTAACTTTACACAATATATTGTACTAATTTAGCCTGACCTACAAATTATGCATGAGTAATATCCCCCTCGATCCATTGATCGATCGGCATCAATAATAGTGAATAATCAACTAGCTAGTGTGTGGCTGTAGTTAAGTCGCTAGCTTGCTTTCTTCTAGCCCTAATTAACACGGTAGCACGGATCATATCCTGTCCTGCTGGGAAGGCTGGTCTGGCCCAAATATGGAGAAGCCGCCGTTCATCATCGTCATGGACCCATCGCTGCCCAACCACCTCTTGGAAGCGTGCAACGACGACATTTCACCATCGTTGTTGCTGTCCGCCGTCGCCTGCCTCTTCCGCGCCGTGCTGGCCTCGCCGTCGCCGGCGCCAGCAGTGGTGCCGAGGAAGAACTGGCCAGCAGAGCTTCCAGTCGTCTCCGGCTGTGGTGGCGGCGGCATGCTGTCGAAGAGCTCCGAGACGGCGGAGTAGTCCACGAGGTAGTCCGAGACGGACGGATTCCTCGGCAGCATCCGGGAGGAGGAGGAGGTGTCCTCTTGCTGCTGGTGGTGCTGCTGCTGCTGGTACTGATGGTGGTGGTGGTGGTGGCCGAGGCCGAGGCTGGCGTCCATGGACGACGGCGACGGCGACGGCTCGTAGAAGGGCGACAGCTGCTGCGGGTTGGGCTTCTTGTAGATCCTGCAGAGCACCCAATCGTCGAGCTGCACGCACGCACACAAGAAGGAAAATCAGCACACACGTGTATGTATGTTGCAACAAACAGTCGCTAGCTATGCTTGACAGGTAGCTAGGTTAGCTAGTAGGCTGTAGCTTGAAGGATGATAATGCAAGTCTCTTTCTTGGGGAAAGAAGGTCCCATGGGTAAAAGAAACTATAGCTAATAGGACGGAGAGTGGCTGCCTGGTTCATTGACCAGGGCGAGTTGCTTGCTCGAGCTTAACTCACTGACATCCACAGACACGCAACTCATAAGAAGAGAACAAAAGATTCCTAGCTAGCTCGAACGCTTCGATCATTTGGAACCGCAGAAAAGATTCGTAATCTAGAAGAGCATTAAAACATGGAATTAAAGGAGTAGAAAAAATGAAGATACAAAACGATGGAGAGAGACATGCATGAACGACGTTACGTACCCTCATGGAGGAGGAGGCCTTGAACCGCGTGGGCGGGCGGTAGGTGTGCGCGGCGGCGGCGGCGTGGGCGTCGGCGAGGCGGTACTCGTGCATGATCCAGTTGGTCTTGAGCCCCTTGGGTGGACGCCCCTGGTAGAAGACGAGCGCCTTCTTCACGCCGACCACCTCCCCGCCGGGCACGCCGCCGGCCGTGATGGGCTTGTCGGTGCCGGTGGCCTTCCAGTAGCCCGACCCGGCGGCGCGGTTGGGGCGGACGCCGTTGGGGTACTTGCGGTCGCGGGGGCTGAAGAAGTACCACTCGTCGTTGTCGCCCTCGAACACGGCGCGGGACGGCAGCTCCCAGGGGTCCAGCTTGTAGATGTCCACCTCCGCGATGACGGCCGCCGGGCAGGGCGCCGCGGCGGCGCGCCTGCGGAGGTAGTGCACGATCAGCTCCTCGTCCGTGGGGTAGAACCGGAACCCCGGCGGCAGCCCCGTGCCCGCGCGCGGTGGCGTCCCCGCCGGCGCCGGGAGCGACGGCCTCGTCTGCAGCTCGATCGTCATCACAACCCGAACGCTCGGTCAGACTCAGGGCGGGGTGAGGGGGAAGGGAAGGGAAGGTGGGTCGAGACGGAGGAGAACTGAAATTTTCAGAGGTGGAGGCGATGGGTGCGGTTATAAAGGCGGGAGGCGCTCCGGTGCATGGCAGGCTCTTGTAATTCTTGGCCGCCGGTGACGAGAGGGATGATGAATGCAAGGGCCCTGCCGTACGTGCGTGTCCATCCATGTCACGTCATCAGTGCTCACTTGGCTAGAATCTTTTAATTTGTTGGAATCTTTTCTTTCTTTTTTGTGCCACATGAGAACGAGAGTGGGAAAATCTGAAAAAGACACGAGCAAAATGAATGGACGAAGAAATCAATTGTCAAATGATTGGAAAAGATGGATATTAAGGTCGATGTTGTAGGACCGGGAAGTGTTGATGGTCCCACAGGAATACCATATATAGGAACAGCACATGAATACCAGGTGTTTTTATGTGTGTTCTCATTGACTCCATATTCCTATACATGCATGCATGCACATAGCTAGATATATCTAAGAAAATTATATTCATGGCTGGAATGCAAACCTCGGAAAATCATTGGAGATGTCTAGACTACAAGATACAAATTGATTGAGAATCGCTTAAATATTTCCAGGAAATTGCTAAGCATTTAGATCAAGATTTAATCATTCTCATCTATGTCACTATATGAAATGCAAGCTCAAAAGTGCAATACGGTTCTAATTGCACACTTCAAGAGTGAACTTAAGAATTGGTAGTGCGCAATTTTTAGTAACTGAGTCCACAGAAATTTCAGGTAGCTACTCCCACCACTTCACAAAAAGGCGCATTTTTGGACTTAACACGTCTTTAAAATGCAAGTTTCACAACTAGTTTCTATTGCCATATATGTATAACAACCGACACAACTATAATATTTATGAAAGAGAAAGGTATGTTTTTGGTCCTTCAAGTTTACACAAAGTATACATTTGATCCCTTAAAAAAAGTTGGGCTACATTTCGTCCCTCATGTCTCAAAACCGGTCAAATTTCATCCAAAACAAGATTGGGGCTGAAGTGTCTCTGGTTTTAAATCCCACTTTGCCACGTGGTGGTCAAAGTCAGCTCCACTGCCACGCCATATCTTCTTTTTCTTCTCTCTCCATGGTAGGCATTTTGTCAAGCACCTTGTGCGCTGCCCCGGCCCTGTGGCTGTGCATATCTTCGCCGCCGGCCGGCCTCTTGCCGCTCAACAATGCCACCTCACCTTAGACGAGGAGGTGGTACCCGTGTCCGTGGCCTCGTTGACGAACGAGGCGACCATGAGCTCCGCCGTGTGCGCTACCTCGAGCTCGGCCACCGTGCGTGCCACCTCCAACTCGGACGAGGAGGCAGCGGAGCCGTTGGAACCCGCAGCCAGTCGATGTGGGGACGGTTGCCGAGGACGCGACGCAGCCGTCGGAGCTCGCTCGCCTCATTTGGAGGGAGTGTGGCTGCTATGGGATGCCGGAGGTGACGGAGGGCACGGTCCAGGTGGTGCTCGTCGGCGTCGCTCGTCACCAGCATGCAGGAGGGCATCTCCTCTGCAACTGAAGGGCGTAGGAGGTTAGTGAGACCGAGAAGACAATGAAGGCCGGAGGAATTGAAGGAAGACGAACGGAGGGGGTCGTCATTAACGGCGAGGCCGTGGTGGCGGTTTCGTCGGAGCCGAAGGAGAAGACCCGCGCGCCCCAGGTTAGAGCAGCGGGGAGATTCATGAACGCGAGGGATGAACGCAGAGCTCGTGGGGGATGCCTAAGTAGCCAGAGTGAAGCTAGCGAAGATACCTAAGAACGCGGCGCACGGCGGAGGTGGCTCATGGCGACGCGGGGCGACGGGAGTTCACAGCTACGTCGGTGCCGCCCGGTGAGTTACGTGCGTCTAGCAGGGGAGGACGCACGCATGCCAGAAGGGTCACGCCGCGGGGAAAGGAGGAGCGGATGCGCATGCCATCTGCTTGCTCGCTTGTGTGTACGGTGATGTGCACGCGCTCCGGCGTTCGTCTCGGCCAGCTCTGCAGGTGCTTGCAACTGCAGCTCGGTTGGCTCCTAGGGCCTCCTCGCCTGCGGTTGTGCCTGCACGTGTTGACGTCCTCCGCGCGGCGGCTAGGAACAGCGCCTCGCAGGCGAGCACACCAACTACTTGACAAAATGTCCACCACACAGAGAATGAGAAGGAAGAAGAAGATGAGGTGGCAAGTGCGGTGAGAGAAAACCGCTCAAACGAGAGGGACCAAATGTATACTTTGCGTAAACATGAGGGACGAAAAACATACTTTTCTCTTTATGAAAATACTCCTTGCGTCTATTATATGCATATGGTTCAAGTTTCAAATATAAATATATAAATTGATATTCATGGTCAAAGTTTTCATAGTTTGACTTAAGACATGTCCAAAACATCATTTTTATGCAAGTTCGTGGGAGTAAGAATTAGCAAAAGCAAAAGTCATTTGAATCAATGAGATCATTATATCGCTAGAAACTCCTGCCCCGCTACTGCTAATTAGAGCATGACCACAATATAGATCGAAACGAAAACCTGCTCACCATACAACTACTACTACAGTAAATAAAGTAGAATTAAGATCTGAGTTCCAGTAAATGGCTAGAGAATCCAAGCTTGCTGCTTTTCCACCTTAGAGCTTGTGCATAGTATTTTGGTTCATCTAAATACAAGCTTCCTATATCTCCTTATATTTAGTTTCAGTCATGTCATCATAAATTTTACGCGTCAAATTTTACCCATGATCATGTCACCACTGTTAGCGATGCCGCTAGCTATGAGACGAAATTATCTTACACCATTAATATATCCTTTTTAGGCGGGATTTGACTTTTGTGCAGATGGGATGTACATGGGAATGATTGGCTTGCGTGCTAAACTGGCTTAGCTAAGCTAGGTAGTCCAAAGTCGCTGGAGACTTTGGAGAAAGCTTTTTCGTCTACTCTTACTCCACAAGAAGAATATGCACGACCGGGCCATCACCTGATCGATTATATGGATAGTTTAATCTACGGACAATTCCATCAAGCCGTGCGAATATACCGAGTCTTCAATTATATCGAATTTTGTACAAGATACTGGTGAACTGTGCACTACTCAATCGATTTGCTTGCGTAGGTCAGATTGCAAAAATAGTGCACATCAACAAATCATGTATATGTATATGCACCCAGTCAACAAATCTGAAAAAAATGTAAAAAAGACACGAACCATAAATAAAAAGTAGTATGGGATATATGAGGTCCTATCCAAAGATTACACTTGTCATCGAGGATGGAAAATACATCTAAGGAGCTGTTCGGTGATCCACCAGCTTCGCCAAATTTGAGGATCTGCAGAGCAGCTATTCCCCCGCTCCAGGATTTTTAACTTGCGCTCCGTCAACTCCCAGAGCGAGAGTGTGGAGCGGAGGAGGGCCGAACAGGCCTTAAGTATGCTTCAATCGAGTGGACACCATCATAGAAAAGATGCATATTTTTAAGGCATCTGCAGGATGGACCTAGTACTAAGCCATTGTATACACACATAAATAACCAAGAGTATGGAGGTTTGCTAGCCAGCTACGTTGATGAGAATATTGTGTGTGAGATTTCTCTCATTAGGAAGTGCATGTGCATTCGGCTTAATTTCTCCCTCAAAACCTCATGAGGCACTAGTATAACGTACACATGATCATACTTATAATTAAGCAAACGTATGCATGCATGCATGCCACCAGCAGTACATACAGTACAACATCTATCTATTTGATCCATTTCGCACGTGCGTGCTTTTAGGGACAGTTAATGGTACGTTGCACAAGGCGTGACGGCGCCGTCTCTTCTTCCATCTTATATGCATCCGCGCTGTCCACGTACGTGTACACTCCGGCCGGCCTGTCAGAGTCTCTTACGTGCCGACCATGGATGCATGTAGCAGGAGCATCCTACAGCCAGACCATCTTGAGCAGGAGTATATTCCAGCAGCAAATTAATTGCACTCGTCGCTAGCTTAGATCTACGTGTACCGCTGGTGCATGCAACCGGTGGGTGGGTCCATCGTCAAATGCTGATGGTTCAGCTAAATATACTTTCATGCATGCACACGTGTGTGTAGGTGCTCGAGCGGGGCCCGTTAATTCCCTTGATGAAAAGGATGCAGAGAGAGACTAGTCGTCGATCATGACATCCACTCGTGCTATGCTAGCTACTTTTTTACTCATCATACACGGTTTGGCTTGGCATGCCAAACACTGCTAGAAGTCTTTTCTATGTGTATATCCTTGCGTACTTCATCATACCGAAAATTGATGTATACTCCTTCCGTTTCTAAATATAAATCTTTTTAGAGATTTCAATGAAGACTATACATACGAAACAAAATTAGTGAATCTACACTCTAAAATATGCCTATATGCATCTGCATATTTAGGAACGGAGGGAGTATATGGCATACAAGCATATGCAAAGGTAAGTCTTTTTAGTTATTTTCAAGGGAAGTCAAAACTCATTGTACGTGGTTTAGAGCTAAAATTGCATTTAGGACCTGTGTGTTTTGAGCCTGCCGAAGGCACAAATCGATGGAATTTGAATTTAAAATTTGTGATGCATTCTGTTACAATTTTTGTGTGGAGATTTTCGTCCACTTTGGTGACCGGTTAATGAGAGTACGTAGTACCGTAAAGTTTGAAGGTACATCAATAATAGATAGATAGATAAATAATTTTTTGAGTTGGATAGATAGATACTTTCCGCAAAGAGCAACGGTAACTATCTTAGCAGCAAAATGGCATCTCTCCTGGCATTCTCGGATAAGTGCGTCGACATCTCCTAGTAACACACGCACGTACGTACTTAGTTATTGCTAGTGTATTCATGTAGGCACACGTGGTCCGGATCGAGTGGACGATGAGTGGCTAGCGAGCTAAACAAGCTACCCAGCTAGCGCCAAATAGGAGGAAAGAAATGCAATACGTGATTGATAGGTCGATGATACGGACGGATGGATGGTGATCGATCATCCCCGTACCTATCAAACATCGCATTCGGGTTAAAGCAGCAGCTATAGCCAGAGATCGATAGCAAGACACGCATGCACGTGTCTACAGGCCGAAAAGATGAATATATTTTTTAACACAGTATAATCGAAGTCGCTCACATATATGGGAATACACTAACTCATATGAACGCATGCAAGCACATCCTATCCCTAAGAGCATCTCTAAGTGACTGAGTCGGCATAGCATCTTGAAATTTTACGAAGTTATCACAGGCGTCTGGCAGTCGATGGAATCTATTTTCATGATATATGCATCATCAGTTTTTCTTTTTTTTTCTTTGCAAAATGTCAAAGGCCATATATAAAAACAATCTTACAATTTTTTTAAAAAAATACTAAAACATTTAGGTTGTCGAAGTCTTCTGAATTCCTGCTGCATACATCATCGATGGTGCGCCGTGAGCAAATCTCGTTGCCGTTTCTAAGCCTCTGCCTTAACAAAGTAAACTTGTTGAAACTGTTGGAACAAAACAAGCATGTGCATGCAAAAGTGAAACTTAAACATGACCATTTGTGCTTGGTGCAAGAATCACAAAATGGTCAAGGAGTGGTGTGAGTTACAGGTGCGGAAACAACGAACTTGTGATTTTTGTATTGCCCACAAACGATCAAGTTTAAGCTTCAAAATTTGCACGCACATACTTATATTCATTCTCTACATATGCATGATTATTGAGAAACTTTTTAAAACTTACATAATGTTTTTTCTAGAACCAAAATTCATATAGGGTCAGACGTACCCAGTACCAGATTAGCCGCTACATCTGGTACTACATCCACCCGTTTTCTTGGAGTGGAAACTTCAAACCAGGCGATCGATCTAGTGGACTTAATAATGGTCATGGATTATACAGTGAAATCTTGTGTGGTAACGTTTACTTGACTGCTACCGTAGCAGCCCTGATGAGGTCATGAGTCTTGATCACTATAGGCACGTACATGGCCAGCCACAAGAACATGCATTTTTGTCGTTCTCGTGACTGGATCAATCCCTGCCCACATAATTAAAATCTCTCTTCTCCACCAAGTAAATAAAATTGATTGTATCGACGGGGTTAACTAAATTTCACAGAATTGACCCGACCGATCGATCAAAAGAGGGAGGGCAAACTGAGCAACATCAACAGCACGTGCCACTTGATAGCTAGCTGCCAACAAGAAAGAAAGGAAGGAAGTAAAACCGGCCAAGCAGGAGTTTTCCCTGTACGTGAATGTGACCCGTTCAGTGCATGCATACATGTGTATATTTATTCCACTTTTGACCCGACCACATCGATCCTATCTAATCTCTTCAAGCACAAAGGGGTGACTCGGTTCCAAGTTGTGATGTTTACTGTGTAACTCAAGTTGGTTAGTCTAATTGATCGCTCTTCAGTCTTATACGACGCTAATCACTTGGTTTTTGAGAGACATTAAATTCGGTCAAGAAACAGGAGCGTGAACGGGAAATTTTGTTCTGCGTCCACTTCAACGTACGCATAGGTGATGTTTGGTTGGGTTGTGGATTTCCTGAAAAAAGTTGCGGGAGATGCGTTGTGGGAAAGCAGTTGTCAACTGTGTGCTATGAGAAAGTTGTAAAACCATTTCGCAAACTAGCTAATAAGTTGTACTCCCTCTGTAAACTAATATAGCTGTAAAGGTAAATGTTTGAAATACACCTAAAAGCTGAGAGATTGGTTGCATATTGTACAATGACAATAACATCATTGCGGGTTGATTTAGAACACTAATAAAATCGTAATTAAATAATTATCCGGCTCTTATGATCAACATGGTGTTCTTGGCACGGCAAAAGAGTAGGATCTTCCCATGAATTAGTACATGAGCACGGTAAGCACACAAATGATCACGAAATTCACTAGCAATCCAATCCATGTATTTTTCTTTTTGACCAATACATCAGTTTATAACGCTTGCATTTTCACAAGTAAAGCCTAATAACTAGATTAGTAGCAGCGGCACAAAATCTTCTATATATAAATAGCTATTCCTCTCTAACTTCTCTCAGCATGCAAGCATGTCACCTCACCAAGCAACATTCATGGGAAAAGACCCACCTCAAATGTGGAATCATGCATAGGAAAAGGTTTGCCTCAAACATTAATCATGCATATGAATTTCCATGCCACTCCCTCCATCCGGAAATACTTGTCGGAGGATTGGATGTATTTAGACATATTTTTGTTCTAAATACATCCATTTTTAACCATTTCTCTGACAAGTATTTTCGGATGGATGGAGTATTATGCATATGAAGAAGAGTGCACCCTCTCTTTCGCATGTTCGGAACAAAGAATTGATCATCTTCAAAACTAGTCACCAAACCTATTTGATGTTTAACCAAGGAATGTCATTGAAGATTATAGAATTTCTAAGCTTCCAAATGCCCAAAAATGTGGCACCCCAAATGGTATTGAGCACGGAGTTCTTTTGTTGGATACCCAAAATTTGGCAATGGATTCATAGTCATGTCAAATCTGAACTGTAAAAATAATTAGAAATAACAAGGCAAAGGTTGCAGACTACCACAACAAAAAGGGCAGTCCGGTGCATGTAGCTCCCGCTTGTGCAAGGTCCGGGAAAGGGACTGGCCACTTTGGGTCTATTGTACGTAGTATTTCCCTACATTTCTGTAAGGTTCTAGACTACCACACAACTAAACAAATGATGGGTATATTCTTCTTCTACACAAAAGGCATAGTTTGTACTCCCTCCGTAAACTAATATAAGAGTGTTTAGAATACTAAAATAGTGATCTAAATGCTCTTATATTAGTTTACAGAGGGAGTAGGTGTTATGGTCTATTCTTTCATAAGGTTGTCCATAGCCATAAGTATATTTTAGGGAATATCCATGGGCATAAATTTATTATGCACGAAGAGCGAAAGGAAAAAAAGAGAGAATGAAACGGTGTAGGTACCAGTGGCAATCTCTTGTACCTGGAACCACTATCTTTTTTATTTTATTTTTTGCGGATAGGAACCACTCATCAGAGTTCGATCCTCCTAAAGAAAATCATGCTTTAATTGTGAAAATTAAAGAAAAATGACTTCGGACAAAAACGAAACTTTCTTTTTGAAACATCGTCTTTCATTTGTGCTAATGAAAGACCAAAACGTTAAATGTAGAGAGAGTACATGACATCTCTGGTAGGTTTATCGTCTTTCATATGTTGATCTCTGATAGGTTGGCGATACCACCATCCTCTCAACCCAATAAATTTTTAATGGAGGGAGTACATGACATCGGGACGATCATTATTTTTCTGAGCTCTAACTTGCGAAAACAAAGAGACAGCGCACGCACACGCACATGCACACGATTGATGCGGAAAAGTAAATGAAGCAGCTATACGCATACATAGTACATGCCACATCTGGTGCTTTCCTCCCGCTTTCTTGGAGTGGAAATTCCAAAGCAGACGAGCGATCGAGCTAGCTAGTGAGCTTGGATTTTGTGGTATCGTTTACTCTTGACTACTGGCAGCCTCTCGAGTCTTGATTATTAGCTGCAGCCTGCCAATAAACATATGCATTTTGCTTTTCTCGTGACTCACTCATCCAATCATATCCATACGATTCTATTTTACCGCGTGAAAACCAATCGTGTCCAGGGGGTTGATTACAGTTGACGGGTTAAAGGAGGAACATAGGCAACAACACGTGCTAGCTACCCCGCTGCCAATCATCATCAGAAAGAAGTAAAACCGGCCAGCCAAGGAGGAGTTTTTCTAAGTGACTACTGTTCGGTGCATGAACATAAACCTTTTCCACTTTTGACCCGACCAATCGATCTATCCAATCCAATCCACTCCAATCTCCTCAAGCAATTTCATTCGAAGCTGTTCACTTGAGTTGTTAGCCAGTTCGATAGTTTTTCAGGTTTATACGACGCTAATTAAGCACTAATATTAGGCCCTGTTCGGAGGACCTCCGCTCCACAACTCCACTCCTAGGGCGGGTGGAGTTACTGTTGAAAATAGCGGAGCTGCTGTTTCCTGGCTCCGCAGCTCCGGGGATTTCGCGGAACAGGGTCTTATTCTGCCCCTGGAAAACAGAGCACTTTGTTCTCGAGATACATTAGTTCGGTCAGAGCAACACGAGAACTACTGGCGCATACAGACAGTCAATACACATGCACATATATGCATAAACAGTACAACCTCCTGCTGCTGCTGCAGGTCAGAGGTCTCCAACAAGAAGATTAACCAGTTCAATATTATGTGACAGACCTACTTTTTAATCCCCACGAGCGCGCCCAAGCCTCTTTGTCAAGCGAAGACCCGTTTGTCAGACGATATGAACACCCTCAACACCCTGTTTCTTGCTGACTTCAGTTTAGAGATTCTCTTCCTGATTACGATTATAACAATGCTACCAGTCCTAATATTATGCAAGCAACTCACAGCAAACTCAAACGAAATGGCCAGACCAGACCATAGCACGTTTTCCTACCTTTTATTCTCCACGAGTGCCTGTGCATCTTTGCCAATTATAAAGACCTGGCTAGCTAGCGTCTTGTCAATTAAAGACCAGTCCGTCACAAGATACGAGTTCAAGACCTGAGAATTTTTCCTTCTTGCTGACTTTATTTTGGAGATTCCTGATTATGACCATAATAATAATATTATGCAGACAGCTCGACAGAAAATTCAAGCGAAATGGCCAGATTCTAGCAGTTCTATGTGTGTTATTGTTGATGTACAACGGGGTCGGTCGGATTCAACATACAACAGGGAGCTTCGGACAAGTTTCACCTTACCCCTGTTGTTTCAGGTTGGGAGAAGACCACAGGGAGCTGGCTAGAGCCTGGAGCATGTATTGGCGACAGTGAAAAGAACTCTCCTAGACTACGTACAACGCGGCCTTGTTTACGCTTGTTTGTGCCACGACAGAATTCAAGTGGTTGGAATTACACACAGGGCGCAACCATTTCTAGAGCACCTCCCTCCTCCCTTATGCACCACAACAACTCCTTCCATATTGCAACACAACAACGATGCGGTCGGTCGAACCTCGTTATGGATACTACACACTGGGACCATCTGTCTTACTTGTCGTGCAATTGCTTCTGCAGGAAGTCGAGAACCGAGCGACGCTGAAAAAAGTACAGACAGACAGTTAGGCCGGAACAACTTGCGCCGGGAATCAAAGATGAAGGGGTAAAAATTGTAGCTACCCGTTGTTCTAGGCTAGCTTGCTCAGAATCAAGCTTCAATTTCTCCAGGCACTTGATTGCTTCCTCAAAACCCTCGACAGCCGCATCTTCGTTGCCGAGGTTTCTATCGACATCCGCAACTTTGGCTAGAGAGGTTGCTAGATCAATGACCTACAACGAACAACCGTCAGATTGTCAGGTAATAGCAGCTAAAGCAAACAGCACCATGCAGCATAGTCCATAATTCGATGTAACAATTTGCAACTTCCAAGTGGAAAAAGTAAAAGCCTGGGTGAATAAATAAGGGTATTCGGTATTAGTACTGAATCAAAGTACTTTAATTCCATAAAAGTACTGAATCAAAGTACTCCTACTTGTTCAGACCATGTTATTTTTAAAAGAGCATTCTCAATCAATCACGTAGATTCATTCCGTAAAAGTACTGAATCAAACAAACAAGGTAATTTCTAATTGACATTTTTCACACTTCAGTTTGTCCACTAAAAAATAAGACACCTTAGGATCCTATGAAGTAGGTACCAAGGACAAACTTCACCAACACTTGTATTGATGCATATTCTTCATACATTTAGAATAAAGAAGATTGGTTATTCAAGAATAACGCCTTAGGAAATTAAACATGTTCACCACTATGCAATCAAAACAGGAGCTTGCATAAGAAGCATATAAAGTTTTATTTTGCCAACTTCCTGATCCTATTAGTCTTATTTCTTTCCTTTCCCTTCACATCCATTATCACATATTTTCATACTATAAATGAACCCTCTGTATCTTTGTGCGTGGAACGCGAAGAATCACAAAAAAGACTTCAGACAACAGGTGGCAGTTTTCAAGTTATTATGCCTTCGCAAAAAACAAAAAGAATTTTTTGCTATTATGGTAAACAACACAACCAAAGTTACATCACTTAATTTCCTATAGCTCTACTATGTCCCTTCACATCCATTATCACATATTTTCATACCATAAATGAACCCTGTATCTTTGTGTGTGGAACGGAAAGAATCACAAAAAAGACTTCAGATAACAGGTGGTAGTTTTCAAGTTATTATGCCTTCACAAAACAAAGAAAACTACTCTAGCTATTATGGTAAACAGCACAACCAAAGTTGCAGCATTTAATTTCCTACAGATCTATTATGGCCTAGCACTTGATTCCATTGTAATCCTAAGGCATCATACAAGACTGTTTCTTTGAGGAAGCCAACCAACAAAGTCCAGCAGTGGCCAAAAGGAACTGGACAAAAAAGGACACCCAAGGACATTTCTTAGTTAAGACAACTATGTATGTTGTTTGTGGATGCTTAATCTTGAATTTTTAATGAATTACTCCCTCCGTAAAGAAATGTAAGAGTGTTTATAGATCACTAAAGTAGTGATCTAAACGTTCTTATATTTTTTACAGAGGGAGTACATGACAACATGTGAGCATCGCAATCACCTGGGAGGCCACAGCTGAATGTTCCTTTACTGAATTTCTGCGAACATCTAATGAACGGGCATAATAACTTCTTGCGGATTGCAGGTCCCCGCCATAGTAGCGAAGGTCTCCAACTTTGTTAAGAGAAACTGAGAGCGTATGGACCAACTGTAGAAGAAACCAAAAGCTCAGTCGACAAGGAATTTTACTGTTAAGACTGTATGGCACTAAATTAGAATACGACCTCAAGGTCCTTTTTGGGCAATTTTGACAGAAGCTCAGCACTTTCTTCATAGTAAGTGATCGCTGAAGGCGCATCTCCCAAGGTCCGACTGAAAAACAGAGTCCCGTGATGAGGACCATGGAGAAACCAGTGAGCAATGAGTTTGCTTATCAACTAAATAAGCAAATAAGGTCACCATGTCTCACTGTTATTATGTGTAATGAGTAGAATGAAGGAAGTATGAAATAACATTGATTAGCTAAATCTGATGCAGAAAATTTAAAGCGCATTAATAACAGAAATTTTTTCACTAGTGGCATTGAGCATTGCAAAATTACTGATATGTGATGTGTCATTAAAAAGTAAACATATGAGTACATCATTGTCCAATACTTAAATTAAGAGAAATGAACTTAGCTATGATGAGATTTCCCGTATTTCACTTTCCAAGGCTCAGAACATGCAGGTACTAGGATACATGAATAAGACACTAAAGGACTGTTTTCAGAATGAGAAGTTGCTAGATCAGTGGCCTACACCCACCAGTTGCCAGATTGTAAAATGATATAAGGCAAACTACACTGTCATGCATCTGTCTGTCCAATATAACAGATCCAGTTCAATAAATCATGCCTAAGAGTTGAAACCATACAATAATGGGAAGAACATTTTTAATGAATAACAGAGATTCATTGTGTAAAAGTACTGACTCAAGCAAACAAGTGGACCTCATTTTAATAAAGAGGTTTAAACACAAACAAGAAACCAGACTGGAATATACAGCTAAACTATCAAGCAAGAATATCCACATGGAATTATTGCAGATTTGCTGACTTAGACTAGAATGGGTTATGCAGAGCAGACACAAAGTGTTGGACCATTATTTACTTTATTCTCAGGAGATCCAAGGCACACTACAACCTACCAGCCATTTAGTAGAAAACATTCTAGCGGCACAGAAAAAAAATATCTAACCCCAGTTTTCTCCCGGTGGTTTATTTCATAGGTTGCCATAGTGAAAACACTAGGAAGGGCAAGTAGTCAAGAAACAAGGTCATACCAGCAATCCCCAAGCATTCCCAACACTGCCCCAAGCTGAGAACACAGGTCTAGGTTATCTTCTGAAGATTTCAACTCCTCCCTGATGTCTTCTGCACACATACTGAGCCTCGACTTTGCGCTTTCAATGTTCTGTGCGCGAAAGGCCTGGAGATGGAACAAGTTAGAGGCACCACTATAACACCAAGGTCATCGATAAATTAGTACATACATCAATACATGCTGGATAACCATGCAATTTTTCACAGGTTAAAGAGCTCAAAATTGGAATTAATTTGATTACTGACCCTCATGGCTTGTTGCACTAGAAAAGCACCTCTCTCCATGGAGACATCCTCGTATATCACTTTGCTCTTGCCACCCGCTGCTTGGTCATCCCCTCCAGCAAGCGATCTCTTGATTCGGGCATGGCCGTCAATGAAGCGATCGACAAGGGCCTGGAGCTCGGCATCCGGCTCGATCCCCTCTATGTCAGCACCGCACAACGGGCAGTCCTTAAAGCGCGATATGCACGCCCTGCCAAGTTTCATCATCCATCCAGTCAGGACACGAGCAAGCAAGGAAAAATGTCTGATCCAGATGCAAAACCCATGAGAAACGCACGCACTTGCAGAACTTATGGGAGCACGGCTTGCATTTGCTGGCGTCGTGGAGCAGGGCCTGGCAGACCATGCAGCTGAGCGGGCCGAGCTTGAAGGTGTTGGAGTCGTAGCCGAAGGGGCACTTTGCGGGCACCACGCGGGGGTCCTCCGCGCCATCTTCTCCGGCGGCACGGTCCGCGCCGCTCTCCTTGTTCTCGCTGCCATGGCTCTTGCCCGTCACGGGGCACGCAGCGCCGCCACCGCTCTTGTCGGGCTTCTTGTCGGATTTCATGGGGCACACGCCGCCGGTGGTGGCTTTGGCGAACGGGCAGAGCGAGCTCATGGCGATTGTCTCTTCGCAGGTGGCTCCCTGGCCCTGCACAGCACACATGGAGCGCGAGGCGTGTCAGCTACGATTGGTAACGGAAAATGATGCGCCGAATTGGGCGAGCGGATGCGGGTCTGGTCGAGGCTCGCGGGGAACCAACCGCCGGCTGAGCGAGGGGAACCATCGGGCACCTACTTCGTTCTAGCTCACGGGGCTCGTGCTCGCTCGCTCTAATCGACAGGGGGATCGGGGATCTCCGGTTGATTTGAGCAGGGCAGGGCGAGGTACGAGAGCAATCGATCCAAGGAAGGGGATGGAATCGAGTGGGAGGGGAGCG
>NC_057802.1:39421654-39483785 GCF_018294505.1 Triticum aestivum
GGAGGCGGCGGGGCGAGCCGGGCCTCTTCTGGTGTCTTGTGGTGGTGGTGGATGGATAGGAGCAAGGAAATCGAATGGCGGATGTAGGTACAGGTTACAGAGCTCTCTTTTCCCCTGCGCGTCCCGCGACACGACACGACGCACGGAAGAGGGGGACGAATGGACGATGGATGGTGGGTGGGTGGGCTGGGTCCACCGATCTGGACCCGAATGAACAACCATGGGCTTCGGCCTCACGACGTCCCTCTATCTCCCTCTTTTTTCGGAACATAGTGGAACCGTTCCTTGGACATTTTTTTTCCCCAAGAAACACCTTCGAATGGCTGAGTTGGTACATCTTAAAACTGATCAAGTCGTCATAGATCATGGTCGATGGGGACATGATACCACTGAAAGAATAGAGCCCGGAAGACTGAAATAAATTCAAAGAAACACGTGATCATTTGTGCCAAGTTTAGAACCTCTTTCCCCCCTATCTCTCTCATGTTCTCAACAAAAGGCGTCGGGGCCTGATGGGTTTCTTGCACATTTTTATCAATGTGATTAGGACCTTCATGACAAGAAGGTGAGGATGCGGTGTTGAGCATTTTGAATCGGACAGGAGACCCCGGGAGATAAACCGGACAAAAGTAACATGTGCACCTTCCTTCACTCAGTTTTGTCATATAAGTTCATGTAATTAAAGAACCAGCAATACTAAGCTAAATAGGAGCCACCATAACGATTTTGGACTCTTTGTCGTTACACCATTACACACTCTAGATCTGATAACCGTCATAAAGCTCTAAATGGTTAGAACAACTCTTGTCTTTTGTCGCTTTTTTCTTCTAAACTTCAATTAGTTTTTTGTTCTTTTGTGTAAGAGTTATTGTTCTCCAGACGGCCACCCCCTGGCCGTCTTTGGGCTCGGGTGGGCTCCTAGCCTCTTCCTGTGCTTTTTTGCATTCTTCTCATTCTGAAAAAAAAAATCGTCAAAATCCTCATGGTATTTTGAGCTTCGTAAATATGGATTTTCTGTAAACCAAAAACATGCAGAAGACAACAACTTCTCTGGGCATCGAATTAATATGTTTGTCCGAAAAAATAATACAAATTGCTATAAAAAGTTTCCAAAAGTGGTAATATAATAGCATGAAATAATCAAAAAATATAAATACGTATGAGACATATTAAGCCTCATCTTTAGTTTTCAGAAGATACACATAACAGTATCTAGTGGAATCCTCAATGGAAGTCATGAAGTATTTCTTTCCACCTTTTTGTCAACACACCACACATCTAACACACATATGAATGTATTAGATTTAATGGTGCCAATTGTCTTTCCTCCGAGGCCTTGTGAGGCTTTGCCAGGCTGATTAGCTTGAACACAAGCTTGGCACTCAAAGCCTTTGAGTAAGGTGGTTTCATAATTAATCCGCAAAAAATAGGTGGTTTCAGAATTAAACCAATACTGGATAACCACGTCAGAAAACCAAAATTAATGTGACAAAGTAGTGAATTCCAAATATTAGTCTCATCAGAACTAGTGCATACATGGTTCACAACTCTATTACAGAAGTCCTCCAAAGAGAGATGAAACAAGCCTCCACACTCGTAACCCTTTCCAACAAAAGATCCATACTTAGACATAACAACTTAACTGGACTCAAACACCAACTTGAACCAATCTTTCAGAAGACATGATCCACTAACGAGATCCTTCTTGATAGTAGGGAAATGTTGCACATTCTTTATCTGTGTGACCTCTCCTAAAATAAACTTCTGATTGGCCATACCAATGCCAAGAACAGAAGCAGGTGACCCATTCTCCATTACGATGGTGGAATCATGGTGTGTCTGGTAAGAAATAAACAAGGATTTGTCAACACACACATGAATATTAGTAGTAGTGTCAACCCACCAATTAGTAAATTGACATACCAAAAGAACAATGGTTAAATTGCCATACATGGATATTCCCCCTTCAGTATTGCCAACAATCATTTTGAAAAAACTAAACTCTGTCCAGGATCCTTTTCCCTGTTGGAAATATGCCCTAGAGGCAATAATAAAATGGTTATTATTATATTTCCTTGTTCATGATAATTATCTATTATTCATGCTATAATTGTGTTATTCGGAAATCGTAATACATGTGTGAACACATAGACCATAACATGTCCCTAGTGAGCCTCTAGTTGACTAGCTCGTTGATCAATAGATGGTTACGGTTTCCTGACCATGGACATTGGATGTCATTGATAACGCGATCACATCATTAGGAGAATGATGTGATGGACAAGACCCAATCCTAAGCATAGCTCTAGATCGTGTAGTTCGTTTGCTAAAGCTTTTCTAATGTCAAGTATCATTTCCTTAGACCATGCGATCATGCAACTCTCGGATACCGTAAGGATGCTTTGGGTGTACCAAACGTCACAACGTAACTGAGTGACTATAAAGGTGCACTACAGGTATCTCCAAAAGTGTCTGTTGGGTTGGCACGGATCGAGACTGGGATTTGTCACTCCGTATGACGGAGAGGTATCTCTGGGCCCACTCGGTAATGCATCATCATAATGAGCTCAATGTGACTAAGTAGTTAGTCACGGGATCATGCATTACGGAACGAGTAAAGTGACTTGCCGGTAACGAGATTGAACGAGGTATTGGGATACCAACGATCGAATCTCGGGCAAGTAACGTACCGATTGACAAAGGGAATTGTATACGGGATTGATTGAATCCTCGACATCGTGGTTCATCCGATGAGATTATCGTGGAGCATGTGGGAGCCAACATGGGTATTCAGATCCCGCTGTTGGTTATTGACCGGAGAGTTGTCTCGGTCATGTCTACGTGTCTCCCGAACCCGTAGGGTCTACACACTTAAGGTTCGGTGATGCTAGAGTTGTAGAGATATTAGTATGCGGTTAACCGAAAGTTGTTCGGAATCCCGGATGAGATCCCGGACGTCACGAGGAGTTCCGGAATGGTCCGGCGGTAATGATTTATATATAGGAAGTCCAGTTTCAGCCACCGGGAGAGTTTCGGGGGTCACCGGTATTGTACCGGGACCACCGGAAGGGTCCCGGGGGTCCACCGGGTGGGGCCACCTATCCCGGAGGGCCCCATGGGCTGAAGTGGCATGGGAACCAGCCCCTGGTGGGCTGGTGCGCCCCATCCAAGGGCCCAAGGCGCCTAGGGTTGGAAACCCTAGGGGGCGGTTGCCCCCCGAGGGGCCGCCGCCCCGGCCCCCCCCCCCTCTAGATGGGATCTCCAAGGGGGGCATGCGCCCCCCTAGCCCCATATATAGTGGAGGGGAGGGAGGGAAGCCGCACCCTAAGCCCTGGCGCCTCCCTCTCCCTCCCGTGACACCTCTTCCTCCTCCAGTAGCGCTTGGCGAAGCCCTGCTGGAATCCCGCTGCTTCCACCACCACGTCGTCGTGCTGCTGGATCTCCATCAACTTCTCCTTCCCCCTTGCTGGATCAAGAAGGAGGAGACGTCTCCGCTCCGTACGTGTGTTGAACGCAGAGGTGCCGTCCGTTCGGCGCTAGGATCATCAGTGATTTGGATCACGACGAGTACGACTCCATCAACCCCGTTCTCTTGAACGCTTCCGCTCGCGATCTACAAGGGTATGTAGATGCACTCCTCTCTCTCTCGTTGCTAGATGACTCCATAGATTGATCTTGGTGATGCGTAGAATTTTTTTAATTTCTGCTACGATCCCCAACAGTGGCATCATGAGCTAGGTCTATGCGTAGTTTCTATGCACGAGTAGAACACAAGTTGTTGTGGGCGTCGATTTTGTCAATTTACTTGTCGTTACTAGTCTTATCTTGATTCGGCGGTATCGTGGGATGAAGCGGCCCGGACCGTCCTTACACGTACGCTTACGTGAGACAGGTTCCACCGACTGACATGCACTAGTTGCATAAGGTGGCTAGCGGGTGTCTGTCTCTCCCACTTTAGTCGGATCAGATTCGATGAAAAGGGTCCTTATGAAGGGTAAATAGAAATTGGCATATCACGTTGTGGTTTTGGCGTAGGTAAGAAACGTTCTTGCTAGAAACCTATAGCAGCCACGTAAAAAATTTGCAACAACAATTAGAGGACGTCTAACTTGTTTTTGCAGCAAGTGTCATGTGATGTGATATGGCCAGAAGGATGTGATGAATGATATATGTGATGTATGAGATTGATCATGTTTTTGTAATAGGAATCACGACTTGCATGTCGATGAGTATGACAACCGGCAGGAGCCATAGGAGTTGTCTTAATTTATTTATGACCTGCGTGTCAACTGGAACGTCATGTAATTACTTTACTTTATTGCTAACCATTAGCTATAGTAGTAGAAGTAATAGTTGGCGAGACAACTTCATGAAGACACGATGATGAAGATCATGATGATGGAGATCATGGTGTCATGCCGGTGACGATGATGATCATGGCGCCCCGAAGATGGAGATCAAAAGGAGCAAAAATAATATTGGCCATATCATGTCACTATTTGATTGCATGTGATGTTTATCATGTTTTACATCTTATTTGCTTAGAACGACGGTAGCATAAATAAGATGATCTCTCGCTAAAATTTCAAGAATTGTGTTCCCCCTAACTGTGCACCGTTGCTAAAGTCCGTTGTTCCGAAGCACCACGTGATGATCGGGTGTGATAGGTCCTAACGTTCGCATACAACGGGTGTAAGCCAAATTTACACACGCAATACATTTAGGTTGACTTGACGAGCCTAGCATGTACAGACATGGCCTCGGAACACGGAAGACCGAAAGGTCGAACATGAGTCGTATAGAAGATACGATCAACATGAAGATGTTCACCGATGATGACTAGTCCGTCTCACGCGATGATCGGACACGACCTAGTTGACTCGGATCATGTATCACTTAGATGACTAGAGGGATGTCTGTCTGAGTGGGAGTTCATTAATAATTTGATTAGATGAACTTAATTATCATGAACTTAGTCTAAAATCTTTGCAATATGTCTTGTAGATCAAATGGCCCACGCTAATGTCAACCTCAACTTCAACGCATTCCTAGAGAAAACCAAGCTGAAAGACGATGGTAGCAACTATACGGACTGGGTCCGGAACTTGAGGATCATCCTCGTACCTGCCAAGAAAGCATATGTCCTTGAAGCACCGCTAGGTGAAGCACCCATCCCAGCAAACCAAGACGTTATGAACGCTTGGCAAACACGTGTTGATGATTACTCCCTGGTTCAGTGCGGCATGCTTTACAGCTTAGAACCGGGGCTCCAAAAGCGTTTCGAGCAGCACGGAGCATATGAGATGTTTCAAGAGCTGAAAATGGTTTTCCAAGCTCAAGCCCGGGTCGAGAGATATGAAGTCTCCGACAAGTTCTACATTTGTAAGATGGAGGAGAATAGTTCCGTCAGCGAACACATACTCAAAATGTCTGGGTTGCACAACCGCTTGTCTCAGCTGGGAGTTAATCTCCCGGATGACGCGGTCGTTGACAGAATCCTTCAATCGCTCCCACCTAGCTACAAGAGCTTTGTGATGAACTTCAATATGCAGGGGATGGAAAAGACCATTCCTGAGGTATATTCAATGCTGAAATCAGTGGAGGTGGAGATCAAAAAGGAACATCAAGTGTTGATGGTGAATAAAACCACTAAGTTCAAGAAAGGCAAGGGTAAGAAGAACTTCAAGAAAGACAGCAAGGGATTTGCCGCGCCCGGTAAGCAAGCTGTCGGGAAGAAGACAAAGAATGGACCCAAGCCTGAGACTGAGTGCTTTTATTGCAAGGGAAACGGTCACTGGAAGCGGAACTGCCCCAAGTATTTAGCGGATAAGAAGGGCAGCAATACCAAAGGTATATGTGATATACATGTTATTGATGTGTACCTAACCAGCGCTCGTAGTAGCTCCTGGGTATTTGATACCGGTGCGGTTGCACATATTTGTAACTCAAAGCAGGAGCTGCGGAATAAGCGGAGACTGGCGAAGGACGAGGTGACGATGCGCGTCGGGAATGGTTACAAGGTCGATGTGATCGCCGTCGGTACGCTACCTCTACATTTACCTACGGGATTAGTTTTAAACCTCAATAATTGTTATTTAGTGCCAGCTTTGAGCATGAACATTGTATCTGGATTTCGTTTGATGCGAGATGGCTACTCATTTAAATCCGAGAATAATGGTTGTTCTATTTATATGAGAGATATGTTTTATGGTCATGCCCCGCTGGTCAATGGTTTATTCTTAATGAATCTCGAACGTGATATTACACATATTCATAGTGTGAATGCCAAGAAATGTAAGGTTGATAATGATAGTCCAACATACTTGTGGCACTGCCGCCTTGGTCACATTGGTGTCAAACGCATGAAGAAACTCCATGCAGATGGACTTTTGGAGTCTCTTGATTATGAATCATTTGACACGTGCGAACCATGCCTCATGGGAAAAATGACCAAGACTCCGTTCTCCGGAACAATGGAGCGAGCAACCAACTTATTGGAAATCATACATACTAATGTGTGCGGTCCAATGAGCGTTGAGGCTCGCGGTGGCTATCGTTATGTTCTCACCCTCACTGATGACTTGAGTAGATATGGGTATGTCTACTTAATGAAACACAAGTCTGAGACCTTTGAAAAGTTCAAGGAATTTCAGAGTGAGGTTGAAAATCAACGTGACAGGAAAATAAAGTTCTTACGATCCGATCGTGGAGGGGAATATTTGAGTCACGAATTTGGCACACACTTAAGGAAATGTGGAATTGTTTCACAACTCACGCCGCCTGGAACACCTCAGCGTAATGGTGTGTCCGAACGTCGTAATCGCACTCTATTGGATATGGTGCGATCTATCATTTAGGAAGACTCATATGCACGTGTGGAATAATAAATGGTAAGAAGTATTCCAAGTCTAGCCTCTAAGACTAGCTCAAGTGTTGCATGATGGTTCTGTTTTCCTGATCATGGGCATGTCTATGCCAGCAACTTTGAGGGCACAATCTTAAGAGAACATTTGTGTTGAATCGGCCCGGATTGATGTTATGCTATGAGATTCATTCGTCACAAGTTTATGGTTGATAACACAGAGATGGTTAATGTTTGCATAATTCCTTAGACCATGAGAGTATCGAGTTTCTTCATACTTGCTTCATGAACTTTGGGGTTTGTTAAACGTCATCCGTAAATGGGTGGCTATTACGGCGGCTTACGGGTTCATGGAAAAGTGTGTCAAGTAACTTGATAGCTCAAGATTGGGATTTGCTCCTCCGACGATGGAGAGATATTCTCGGGCCCTCTCGGTGTTATGGTATCCATCATCGTCTGGCCAGACACAGTGTGATTTGATCACAGGGATGCCGGAACACGGAAACGAGAAAAGAGAACAAAACCGGTAACGAGGTAACTTGCATGGTGGACAAATTGTTCGTCCACAGGCATGCAATAAATCTCACCTCGGGTGTTTGTGACATATCGCGAAGCAACATGAATAGCTCACTGCAACTGGAGGTTCACTCGAATATTCATTCGTGTGGGTATAGGGGTCAATATGGGTGTCCACGGCTCCGATGTTGATCATTGATCGGAAGGGGTTCCGGGTCATGTCTATACTTCACCGAACCTATAGGGTCACACGCCTAAGGGTCATCTATCTGCTGAATACTAGACAGGGAGTCTGAGAGAAAATCACCGAAAAAGTTTCGGACACCAAAAAGTTTCGGACAGTGGAATCGTACCGCAGAGAGAGGTCATCGGATAAGTTTCGATGATACCGAAAAGTTGTTTCGGGATATACCATGAAGTCAAATTGGTTTCAGGACACGCCTGATAATTCTTGGAGGGTGTCAGAATTATTCTGGAAACTTCTGGGAATTTTTCGGGATAAAAACCGGAAATGTTCTGGAGCTGCCGGTACCGCTTTGGTTGTTTTTCGCAGATGAAATTCACTTATCTGAAATTGTTTCGGAACGAATCCAAAATCATTTTAGTGGGTACTGGAATTATTCTAAGACCCACAGAAATATTTTCGGATTTAATGGACGCGAAAAATTGTCTTCATGAATAGTGAAAACACATTCTTGTTTGCTTTTCGCAGATGAAAATCACTAAACCGAAATTGTTTCGGAACGCGTTGAAAATTGTTTTAGTGGGTACTGGAAATGTTCTGAGCCCACATAAATATTTTCAGTTCGAACGGACGCTGAAAAATGTCGTCATGAATAGTGAAAGTGCTTTTTACTTGGCTTCTTGGAGAAGCCACCTTGAGGGCCTTTTGGTATTATCCCCTTGGCTTCTTGGAGAAGCCACCCTTGGGCTTGGCCTATAAATAGGGGTGGAGGGGGCTGCCTAAAGACACACTCTTTCTCACATACATGCCATTGCAATGATCTGGCTTCTTCTCTCCCTCCCAGCGAAATAGTTTCGTAGAGCCGAAAGGCTGTCTGGGTTCCGGCAGGAACTAGTTCTGGACGGCGAAGCCCTGCCGGATAGCTGACACCGTATGTGTGCAACTCTGTAGAGAGGTCGTAGTTTCGATCTTAGTGCCCTGAGGGGCTGTTCGAGAGTGCCTCCCGAAGGGCTGTCCAAGTGACGGTCCGAGTTCTATGGGTCCTCCCGGAGGGCTGTCCGAGTGACCGTTCGAGTTTCGAAGGTCCTCCCGAAGGGCTGTCCGCAACACCGTCCGGGGGACTGTTCGACCGCCTCCCGGAGGGCTGTCTGAGGAGCAGATGAGGGTATACATCCTCGCGGTTGGGAGGTTGTAAATCCTAGCTGCGGGGATCTGCACCGCCGATCGTCATCGACTCTACTTCCCGCTGCGCTACGAGTCGGTAACGAAAAAGATCAAACCATGTATGCAGTCTCCATAGTGGTCCTGGGCTGGTGCGTAGGTCGGAAATTTTTTGTTTTCTGCTGCGTTACCCTACAGTGGCATCATGAGCCGTGCTATGCGTAGATGTAGGTTGCGATCTAGAATACATAGAGATGTATGGGTATTGCATAATATAATTAGGTAGTAGATGAGATCTATTGCTGAAAATTATTTATGCGGGTGACAGATGAAATCTGTTACCCGACGTTCTTGTTACTTCCCTAGAATTTGCGTTTGCTCAATCTCGAGACAGCACGGTGGAATTTGACAAAGTTCTGGCAATCCGTGATCCTGATTGATCATGGAAGTGCTATCAGTTCTTTGGGTTCTGCCGTAGTCAAAAGAAAGATGAAATTCGCAGATGAAAGGGCATTGCAGATATGATCTGCACGGGGATCATGCGTATGACGAAGTTTGGTATGGGGCTCGAGATTTAATTATCTCGTGTCTCATACACCCCGAGATGTTAATCTAGCAACTTGAATAATCATACTTGATGATAAAACGTTGGTAGCTGCGGTTTAAGTCAAAACCTTAGAAGCCACGGAAAATAAAATTTTGCATAAACCGATTAGAGGCGTCTAACTTGGTTTTGCAGGATATGCATGTGATGTGGTATAGCAATGCTCATATTCAATTTGATTATGTATGAGATGACTATATGATGTAATTAACATGACCTGCGTGTCATGATTCGGCATGATGGCTGGAGCCATATGATTGTCACTTTAATGACCTGCGTGTCAACCTTAAGTAATGCACTTATTTTATTAGCTATAGAGATAGCAATATTATCTGGTGCATCAACAGGGTGGTGGCAATCTTCGTGAAGGTGAACACCGACGCGAATGCCGAAGACGAAGAAATGAAAGACTTCTCCGTCAGAAAGGGATATCCATATCATGCTATTATGAATTGCCTGAGATGTTTATCCCTTATGATGCACCCTTCTTGATTGTGCGGTAGTCGCTTTTTATTAGGGTGATCTCTCACTTAAAATATCAAAGTAGTTAGTGTTCACCCAAGTGTAGCACCGTCTGAAATTCGTATCTTTTCGGGGTGCGCAATGTACACATGAGCACGAACGAATCGAGAGGAATGAGGCGGGTGAGGTCAGACCTCGCAGCAAGATCACTTGGTTGTCTTTGACGTTCAGGCAAGAGAGTCCTGAGCTCAGAACACGCCCATCGAAAGATGAACAAGAATCACATAGAGATGTGATCGGCAAGTTGGCCTACCGATTGAAATTCATGTCACCAGTGATGAACCCGTCAATGGCATCGAATAGAAATATGGATCTTGAATCACTCTAAATCAATTATGAGAGATATTGATTTGAGTGGGAGCGCACTGTTGAATTAACATGTTTAATTCTCAGTGCAATTAATTATGAACACTGTCTAAGTGTTTCTTGCAAAATAGTTGTAGAATAATGGCTCGCGTTTCCACCTTCCCTGTTAAAATTGAATAGTTGTTAAATATCTGGTTAAAACTTTATGTTTGGTAACGTAATGTGAGGATTGTCCTCAAAAGTGCCGAGAAGGACTTTGTCCTATCGCATGCTTTCCGTATCCTCCCGCTAATGCTATGGATCATGTGACTCTCGTCCTTCGATCCAAAAGCTAGAATTCTGTTACTGTCAAGTGGAATATGTTTGCTTCCATGAGACCCAAACTTCGAAAGTTGGGATAGTTATATGATATTCATGGAACTGAAAATTATTTTCAGATACAAACAAAGCAATGTTTGTTTGCAAATATTAGTAAAAGTGTTTACTATGCATTTGACTGTTGGGAAAGGGATCCAGAAGAACGCCTGTCATATAATGAAAGGTGAATAAAACAACAACTTAAAGAGAAAGGAAGTGTCCAAAGGGTGTTAGTATGACTTACACGCCTAGGAAGTCCGGGGCTAAAGCCACTCTTAAGTTGGGTGCTTCTTTTGCAAGTAGGAGAAATACTAAAAGTTAAACTGTTAGAAGTATAAAGGCAGAAAGAAAGATGACTGGAATATCCAGCTCATGTATGAATGTCATACAAGTTTTTGATGTATAGTAGGCTGGTCAAAGATATAGTTCTTGGGAATTATGGTTAAACATGTTAATCACTAATTCTTGGGTATTGTGAGTTAATCACAAAGATACCCGCTCGATTGCATTCTGTTACGAATCAATGTAAGAGCTACTATGGCCTAAAAAGACTAGCCTAAAATGAGGTTAAGGTATACACAGGGAACATAGTAAATGTTACTATACCTTCCATCGGTGTATTGTCGTCTGTATTTATTTTCATAATTCATTTAGAGTTTTACAAACTCTAGCCCATTGCATAAGGTATCTTGCAAGAAGGTTGTTCATAAGAGAACTTTTTATGTTCGATGTTATGCATAACACAAGGGCCATACTTTCATTATGAATGAGATGTATGTTATGAATATTGATAATAATACAATACCTCTGGGTTTACTTTCATAATTCATTTTAGAGTTTCATACACTCTAGCCCATTGCACAATGTTTGTTGCAAAAGAGTTGTTCATAAAAACAACAATTGTTGTTAAGTATTATGAATAACATGAAGGGCCATGCTTCCATCCAAGATGGCATGTATGTTATGAATATTGATGGTAATATGATACATCCATAACACTGACGCTAAATGTCGCAAGACTAAAAGAATACCACACAAGTGTGGCACTACATTTGGTCACAT
The DNA here is from genome assembly GCF_018294505.1 of Triticum aestivum. Lineage (NCBI taxonomy): Eukaryota > Viridiplantae > Streptophyta > Magnoliopsida > Poales > Poaceae > Triticum > Triticum aestivum. Next base: position 39,433,229 of record NC_057802.1, read on the forward strand.
TGGAGAAACCCGCATGGAAAATTCCATTATGATGGATTTTGAAGTCTTTTTGATTTTGAATCATCTGACACTTGCAACTTTCCTCCAAAAAGTGAAGTGACTAAAATACCGTTCACAGGCCATAAGGAATGAACAACAAACTTATTAGTGATCATACATTTGATGTGTGTAGTCCGATAAGTGTTGTTAGTGGTGGATTTATTTATCTTCAGAAATGACTCAAGTAGATATATGGATATTTACTTGATGAGACGTAAGTCTGGATCTTTTGAAATCATTCGAAAGGTTTTCAAAAATGAAGTAGAAGTTATTGTAACAAGAAAATTATGTTTCTGCAATTTGATTGCACAAAGGAATATTTGAGTTACATGTTTAGCGAATGTCTGATGAGTTGTGAAAGGGGTTTCATAACTAGCACCTCCCGGAACACCACTGCAAGTGGAAAGTCCGTGGAGATGTAATCAAACCATTTATGACATGGTAAGGTCAAAGATGACATAAATAAATTTGCCATTATCCCTTTTAAAGTGATGCTTTAGAGACTGCGGCTTTTACACTGAAAAGAGCTACATCGGGTCTGGTTAAATGAAGCCATGGTATGGTACGCCCAACCATGTTATATCTTTTCTTAACATTTGGAATATGGGGCTTGTGTAAAAGGTTACAAACCTATTCCAAATTAGACAAGTGCTACTTTGTAGGTTATACCAAAATGTTGGGTATTCCTCCCTCACTATACCGAGGCAAATAGTTTTGCCGTGAAACGGTGTGCTTTTAAAGAGAATGGTTCTTTCAAAAAGGTGAGTGGGAGAATAGTGCAACTCGACGAGATAAACAGTATCTTCGTCATCAGATCAAAGGAAAGAGACCTTGGAAGTAATTCCAGAGTTTCCTACTGCGACTGATACAGAAGTCTCTACAATAAAATGTATGAACTTCGGTCGAACTTGTAGCTGAACCACGTAGGCAAGGCTCGTGCAAACCTCTCAGGTGCGCAAACGAGATATTGTTGTTAGACAACATTATACCTACGATACACAAGGAAGCGTTGATGGGCCCTGACTCCGGAATTGGCTAAATGCCAATACAACCCGAGTTAGTTTCCATATAAGTGATTCAAGATTAAAACCTTGATACACCTTTCGGAAGACTTAGAGTCTAACGAATATTTATGGAACTTAAAACTGATACGGATAAAAATGTTTTATCCATAAAGCTCGACTTGTTGAAATAACAAGTTCAAGAGTTGACTACGATGAGGTTGTTTTCATCGTAGCGATGCTTAAAGTCGGTTCGGGTTGAACTAGGCAATTAATACATATTTCAATCATGAGATATGAAACATGGATGAAAATAGGATTTCCATCTGATGGAAATGAAACCAAGGACTTGCATGTGTTATAGTCCAAGGCATTTTGTCTATCCAGAGGATGCTAGTAAGGGTGCAAACTTCAGAGTTCCAGCGATGGACAGAAGAGAGCAAAATGGAGTTGGAATCTTCGTGCTTTGATGAAATGGTCAAAGGGGTTTGACTTCATCAATGGGTAACGAAGATGCTTGTAATTCAAGAAAGTAAGTGGAAGCGTAATAATATTTCTAAAAACCTTGTGTGCTTGACACATTGTTAATTGGAAATAAATTTCTTGACACGAATTAGGACTTCATTTGAAAATAGTTTTTTGATGAAGTGCTTAGGCTAAATAGCCTCAATATTAGGCATAATGATCTATGGAGATAGATTTACCTAATAGGGCTAAGCAATGAATACATATTGACAAGGTGCTAAAACCTTTTAGCATTTAAAACCGCCATGGAGTGATTCTTGCCGGAGTCACATGGAAGAGTTTTTTGCAAGACTCGGTGTCCCAAAACACTGATGAGCAAAACTACATGATGCAGATTCCACACACTTTTGTGTTTGGATTAATCATGTATTCCATGGTATGTAAAACAACCAGATATGTCCGATACTCCCAAGGTGTTGCGAGTATGGATACTAAAGTGATCAAAGTACTGATCGTGGGACAACAGTGAAAGATGTCATTGACTACTAGAGTAAGTACTGATGATATGTTTTCTCGCATGCAGAGATCATGAAGAGTTCGTTGTAAAATGTTACATCGATATAGTCTTCATCTTTTCTCCATGCGATTTTCGATTTAAGTTAAGGGTTTTGTGTAATACACAATATGGTGGCACGGTAGTTGGAAATTGTTCCCAACAGGATACTGTGGCGAATTCTATAACAAATGACTAAGTATGTTGACGCTTTAGAAGCGACAAACAAGATGTTGAATCATATAGTTCATTCATGAACTTAGTATGGTTCCAAGATGGCTTTTGTCAATGGGACACTACTGCAGGTAGTTTCTCCATAACTCAGTCTGAGGAATCCAGGTTCGACCTGTGATTCACGTACATAAAAGCCAAGTCCGCACAAAATATGAATTTTGTGAAAGCGTGAAAATGCGAGGATATGCAGAGATAGACACGGAGCTGAAGTTGTCAGATCTGATGGACTTCAGGCTATACCACATGCGAAGCATTTTTTACACCGGTATGCCATAGGTGTGAAGTGCATTAGCATTAACTGGATTATTGACTCTAGTGCAAGTGGGAGTCTGTAGGAGATATGCCCTAGAGGCAATAATAAATGATATTATTTATCTCCGAGTTCATAATTATGTTTATGTTCCATGCTATAACTGATATGGTTCTCGAGTCTGCAATAACACGAGGCTCGGAGGAAGACTCATATGCACGTGTGGAATAATAAATGGTAAGAAGTATTCCTAGTCTAGCCTCTAAGACTAGCTCAAGTGTTGCATGATGGTTCTGTTTTCCTGATCATGGGCATGTCTATGCCAGCAACTTTGAGGGCACAATGTTAAGAGAACATTTGTGTTGAATCGACTCGGATTGATGTTATGCTATGAGATTCATTCGTCACAAGTTTATGGTTGATAACACAGAGATGGTTAATGTTTGCATAATTCCTTAGACCGTGAGAGTATCGAGTTTCTTCATACTTGCTTCATGAACTTTGGGGTTTGTTAAACGTCATCCGTAAATGGGTGGCTATTACGGCGGCTTACGGGTTCATGGAAAAGTGTGTCAAGTAACTTGATAGCTCAAGATTGGGATTTGCTCCTCCGACGATGGAGAGATATTCTCGGGCCCTCTCGGTGTTATGGTATCCATCATCGTCTGGCCAGACACAGTGTGATTTGATCACAGGGATGCCGGAACACGGAAACGAGAAAAGAGAACAAAACCGGTAACGAGGTAACTTGCATGGTGGACAAATTGTTCGTCCACGGGGATGCAATAAATCTCACCTCGGGTGTTTGTGACATATCGCGAAGCAACATGAATAGCTCACTGCAACTGGAGGTTCACTCGAATATTCATTCGTGTGGGTATAGGGGTCAATATGGGTGTCCACGGCTCCGATGTTGATCATTGATCGGAAGGGGTTCCGGGTCATGTCTATACTTCACCGAACCTATAGGGTCACACGCTTAAGGGTCATCTATCTGCTGAATACTAGACAGGGAGTCTGAGAGAAAATCACCGAAAAAGTTTCGGACACCGAAAAGTTTCGGACAGCGGAATCGTACCGCAGAGAGAGGTCATCGGATAAGTTTCGATGATACCGAAAAGTTGTTTCGGGAGATACCATGAAGTCAGATTGGTTTCGGGACACGCCTGATAATTCTTGGAGGGTGTCAGAATTATTCTGGAAACTTCTGGGAATTTTTCGGGATAAAAACCGGAAATGTTCTGGAGCTGCCGGTACCGCTTTGGTTGTTTTTCGCAGATGGAATTCACTTATCTGAAATTGTTTCAGAACGAATCCAAAATCATTTTAGTGGGTACTGGAATTATTCTAAGACCCACAGAAATATTTTCGGATTTAATGGACGCGAAAAATTGTCTTCATGAATAGTGAAAACACATTCTTGTTTGCTTTTCGCAGATGAAAATCACTAAACCGAAATTGTTTCGGAACGCGTTGAAAATTGTTTTAGTGGGTACTGGAAATGTTCTGAGCCCACATAAATATTTTCAGTTCGAACGGACGCTGAAAAATGTCGTCATGAATAGTGAAAGTGCTTTTTACTTGGCTTCTTGGAGAAGCCACCTTGAGGGCCTTTTGGTATTATCCCCTTGGCTTCTTGGAGAAGCCACCCTTGGGCTTGGCCTATAAATAGGGGTGGAGGGGGCTGCCTAAAGACACACTCTTTCTCACATACATGCCATTGCAATGATCTGGCTTCTTCTCTCCCTCCCAGCGAAATAGTTTCGTAGAGCCGAAAGGCTGTCTGGGTTCCGGCAGGAACTAGTTCTGGACGGCGAAGCCCTGCCGGATAGCTGACACCGTATGTGTGCAACTCTGTAGAGAGGTCGTAGTTTCGATCTTAGTGCCCTGAGGGGCTGTTCGAGAGTGCCTCCCGAAGGGCTGTCCAAGTGACGGTCCGAGTTCTATGGGTCCTCCCGGAGGGCTGTCCGAGTGACCGTTCGAGTTTCGAAGGTCCTCCCGAAGGGCTGTCCGCAACACCGTCCGGGGGACTGTTCGACCGCCTCCCGGAGGGCTGTCTGAGGAGCAGATGAGGGTATACATCATCGCGGTTGGGAGGTTGTAAATCCTAGCTGCGGGGATCTGCACCGCCGATCGTCATCAACTCTACTTCCCGCTGCGCTATGAGTCGGTAACGAAAAAGATCAAACCATGTATGCAGTCTCCATAGTGGTCCTGGGCTGGTGCGTAGGTCGGAAATTTTTTGTTTTCTGCTGCGTTACCCTACACAGACCTTCTCACCCGTAGCGAAGCTGAAGTCCGTCCGAATCATGTTAGCAATTGCCGCATTCTACGATTATGAAATATGGCAAATGGACGTCAAAACGGCATTCCTTAACGGCTTCCTTAAGGAAGAATTGTATATGATGCAGCCGGAAGGTTTTGTCGATCCTAAGAATGCTGACAAAGTATGCAAGCTCCAGCGCTCAATCTATGGGCTGGTGCAGGCATCTCGGAGTTGGAACATTCGCTTTGATGAGATGATCAAAGCGTTTGGGTTTACACAGACTTATGGAGAAGCCTGTGTTTACAAGAAAGTGAGTGGGAGCTCTGTAGCATTTCTCATATTATATGTGGATGACATACTATTGATGAGAAATGATATAGAATTCTTGGAAAGCATAAAGGCCTACTTGAATAAGTGTTTTTCAATGAAGGACCTTGGAGAAGCTGCTTACATATTAGGCATCAAGATCTATAGAGATAGATCGAGACGCCTCATAGGTCTTTCACAAAGCACATACCTTGACAAGATATTGAAGAAGTTCAATATGGATCAGTCCAAGAAGGGGTTCTTGCCTGTATTGCAAGGTGTGAAATTGAGCACGGCTCAATGCCCGACCACGGCAGAAGATAGAGAAAAGATGAGTGTCGTCCCCTATGCCTCGGCCTTAGGGTCTATCACGTATGCCATGCTCTGTACCAGACCTGATGTAAACCTTGCCGTAAGTTTGGTAGGAAGGTACCAAAGTAATCCCAGCATGGAACACTGTACAGCGGTCAAGAACATCCTGAAGTACCTGAAAAGGACTAAGGATATGTTTCTCGTTTATGGAGGTGACGAAGAGCTTGTCATAAAGGGTTACGTCGATGCTAGCTTCGACACAGATCTGGATGACTCTAAGTCACAAACCGGATACGTGTATATTTTGAATAGTGGGGCAGTCAGCTGGTGCAGTTGCAAGCAAAGCGTCGTGGCGGGATCTACATGTGAAGCGGAGTACATGGCAGCCTCGGAGGCAGCACATGAAGCAATCTGGATGAAGGAGTTCATTGCCGACCTAGGAGTTATTCCCAATGCATCGGGGCTGATGACTCTCTTCTGTGACAACACTGGAGCTATTGCCCTTGCCAAGGAGCCCAGGTTTCACAAGAAGACCAGGCACATCAAGCGTCGCTTCAACTCCATTCATGAAAATGTTCAAAATGGAGACATAGATATTTGTAAAGTGCATACGGATTTGAATGTCGCAGATCCATTGACTAAACCTCTTCCACGGGCGAAACATGATCAACACCAGAACTCTATGGGTGCACGCTTCATCACAATGTAACTAGATTATTGACTCTAGTGCAAGTGGGAGACTGTTGGAAATATGCCCTAAAGGCAATAATAAAATGGTTATTATTACATTTCCTTGTTCATGATAATTATCTATTGTTCATGCTATAATTGTGTTATCCGGAAATCGTAATACATGTGTGAACTCATAGACCATAACATGTCCCTAGTGAGCCTCTAGTTGACTAGCTCATTGATCAATAGATGGTTATGGTTTCCTAACCATGGACATTGGATGTCATTGATAACGGGATCACATCATTAGGAGAATGATGTGATGGACAAGACCCAATCCTAAGCATAGCTCTAGATCGTGTAGTTCGTTTGCTAAAGCTTTTCTAATGTCAAGTATCATTTCCTTAGACCATGAGATCGTGCAACTCCCGGATACCGTAAGGATGCTTTGGGTGTACCAAACGTCACAACGTAACTGAGTGACTATAAAGGTGCACTACAGGTATCTCCGAAAGTGTCTGTTGGGTTGGCACGGATCGAGACTGGGATTTGTCACTCCGTATGACGGAGAGGTATCTCTGGGCCCACTCGGTAATGCATCATTATAATGAGCTCAATGTGACTAAGTAGTTAGTCACGGGATCATGCATTACGGAACGAGTAAAGTGACTTGCCGGTAACGAGATTGAACGAGGTATTGGGATACCGACGATCGAATCTCGGGCAAGTGACGTACCGACTGACAAAGGGAATTGTATATGGGATTGATTGAATCCTCGACATCGTGGTTCATCCGATGAGATTATCGTGGAGCATGTGGGAGCCAACATGGGTATCCAGATCCCGCTGTTGGTTATTGACCGCAGAGTTGTCTCGGTCATGTCTACGTGTCTCCCGAACCCGTAGGGTCTACACACTTAAGGTTCGGTGACGCTAGAGTTGTAGAGATATTAGTATGCGGTTAACCGAAAGTTGTTCGGAGTCCCGGATGAGATCCCGGACGTCACGAGGAGTTCCGGAATGGTCCGGAGGTAAATATTTATATATATAGGAAGTCTAGTTTCGGCCACCGGGAGAGTTTCGGGGGTCACCGGTATTGTACCGGGACCACCGGAAGGGTCCCGGGGGTCCACCGGGTGGGGCCACCTATCCCGAAGGGCCCCATGGGCTGAAGTGGCGTGGGAACCAGCCCCTGGTAGGCTGGTGCGCCCCACCCAAGGGCCCAAGGCGCCTAGGGTTGGAAACCCTAGGGGGCCGTTGCCCCCCGAGGGGGCATGCGCCCCCCTGGTTGGAAACCCTAAGGGGGCCGTTGTCCCCCGAGGGGCCGCCCCCCTCTAGATGGGATCTCCAAGGGGGGCATGCGCCCCCCTAGCCCCATATATAGTGGAGGGGAGGGAGGGCAGCCGCACCCTAAGCCCTGGCGCCTCCCTCTCCCTCCCGTGACACCTCTTCCTCCTCCAGTAGCGCTTGGCGAAGCCCTGCTGGAATCCCGCTGCTTCCACCACCACGCCGTCGTGCTGCTTGATCTCCATCAACTTCTCCTTCCCCCTTGCTGGATCAAGAAGGAGGAGACGTCTCCGCTCCGTACGTGTGTTGAACGCGGAGGTGCCGTCCGTTCAGCGCTAGGATCATCGGTGATTTGGATCACGACGAGTACGACTTCATCAACCCCGTTCTCTTGAACGCTTCCGCTCGCGATCTACAAGGGTATGTAGATGCACTCCTCTCTCTCTCGTTGCTAGATGACTCCATAGATTGATCTTGGTGATGCGTAGAATTTTTTTAATTTCTGCTACGATCCCCAACATTCCCGACCATAGTGCTTTGGACATTGGGGAGACCAATGATTCTTCGCATTGCAAACCCAACAATGATCCTTCTCCTTGTCCTTAGTTTGTCCCCTTTTGGCCTTGTTCTTGAAGTTGGTATTCCTGGAGACTACATTCTTTCTTTGAACTCGTGGCATTTTTCTGCACTATATCGGGTAGCAAAATGTCCCTCTGCTCATTTAGCTTGTGTGTCCTTTGTCCTTCCCTTATATTCAACATCCAAAGATCCAATGAGAATCTAGATATAGATCTCTTGTCTTTGGTGTTTCAAAGAAGTGGCAAAGTTCATCCACAAAGGAGATAGCTTAGGAACAATGCTCCCTAGAACAAACTTGTTGGGCAACAAGCACTTAGGGAATGTTTGGTTCATGGGCAAGCGCTCGCCTTGCCCAGCCAAGCAAGAAAGCCAGTGATTTGTTTCTTGGGCAATCTCGTCTCGTTGCCCATACTTTCCAGATTTCCTTTGTTTTACCGAGCGAGCCGATTTGGCTAGCCTCCGACGGCAAGGCAAGCCTTGGCTAGCTAGGTTAACGGCAAAGGAACCAAACAAACCTGTAATCAACTCGAGTTCGTTTGCCATCTACTGCAGCTCATGAGTTTGTTCGACCACAAAAGGGTTCTCAACCATTCTTTAACCATCCAAATACTCTGCAACATATAGTTCACCACCGACATCGATGGTGTCAGACTTCGATTCAAGTGCATCCCACTATTCTTTGGCATTCTGCATATGTAAATATGCATCAACCAAAATGTTACCCAACGCACTGATGAGATCACCCACAAATATTATGGTGGCTCCCAAGAATTGTTAGAAAATTAGGCATATTGTGATTAAGCTTAATCCATATTAGCATCATCATAAGATTACTAATAGGGCATAACGCATACGCTAGACTAGGTACATCTAGCACTACGCATATGGACCAATGACACATTTCAATAGAGAGAGGGGCAGAACATACGAGTTCACCGAAAGCTCCAGTGCAACAACATCATCGGCCATGGTGGTGAAGACGAGGTGAACACTCGCCACAAAAGTAGTCGAAGCAGGCGGACGAACATCGGGAAAGTAGGCAAACTTGAGCGAGCAGTTGCGCCAAGATGCTCCTTGAAAACCGTATCACCCTCACCCATTGTAGGTTCTCAATAGACGCCGTTTCAGAGACCTGCTCTCCCAGACAACTATGCACGCACTCGCTAGAGATGCACCTCAACACATGGAACTCGGCCAGAGTGTGTGTGTTCTGTCTACAATTGTGTTTGTTCTGTGTAGCCTCTCTCCTCTGTCTTTTACTTGTACATGGAGACGACGTGTGGGATAATGTAAAGATGCAACTGACGTCGTGGAAGAACTCTCCGGAAGTATATACAATGTGTCTATAGTGAGCTCACGTATTGATACGTACAACCAAAGTTGTATCACTGCTTCATTCCTGAGCAAAAATGCAGTCCTTCCAGCAAAGCGCATCACGTTAGCCCAAACTCGGTTCACGCGAAGCGTGGTGTGGCGTGAAGTGAAGGGAGTGAGTTGCTCTCTTTTCTCATGCTTTAAGGAGTAGTATATCAACTCATATTTTATATTGGTGCTACTTTTTCTCAACTTATAATACGGTACTAAATATACACGCTCGATATGCAATTCAAATACCCATTAAAATTTTGAATTTTAACCGTTGAGATACAAGATTTAGTGGGCAAACGCCCACAAAATCTACACCCTCCGTTCCCCTCTGTTCACTATAGGAAGTTGTTGCAGTTCAAACATCAGCGAACAGAGGTACTAGTAACAAAAATCTCGCAGCTTGCTTCACTAAACTATTACCGGCATCATCCTACAAGAGGCGCGCTTGTGGAACCGATGTTAGAGACCTGGGGTAGATGCAAAGCCCAGGAGGAAGAATCTTCAAACCATCATTAGGATCTCAAGCCCGACGATCGAGCACTCAACTTAAACAGTTTGGTTTCCCTCAAAAACAAAACTTACACAGTTTGGTGGATTGTTTTTCTTTCTCTTATCTCGAGCGTGATCGCCCTGCGCTCCTGCTCAAAGGCCGCGAAGGCCGGTCGCGGAACAACTAGCCGCCCGTTGTACTACCCCGCGACCTGACCGTCCACGACTAGACATGTCACTTCTTTTCTCCCGCATTGACGTCTCCGTGAGTTTTCTATTCGGGGCAGTAAGCAAAATGTAGTTCTTCCAACAAAGTGCACAACATTAGCCCGAACTCGGTTCACGCGACGCGTGGTGTGGCGTGAAGTGTTGAAGGAGTGGTATATAACAACTCACATTTTATATTGGTGCTACCCTTCCTCAACTTTTAAGTACGTACGGTATGGTACTGAATATACATGCTTGACATGCAACTCAAATACCCTTTTAAGATTTCAGGATTTGAACCGTTGAGATACAAGATCTTCCGGTGGGCAGACGCCCACAAAACCTTACACCCTCTGTTCGGTAGGTCTTTGTTGCAGTTCAAACATCAGTGAACCTAGGTACTGGTAGTACCAGGAACCTCGCAGCTTGGTTCACTAAACTATTACCGGAGAGGCGCACTTGTGGAATCGATGATAGAGACCTGGGGAAGATGCAAAGCCCAGGAGGAAGAATCTTGAACCCATCATTAAGATCCCAAGCCCGACGATCGAGCGCTCAACTCACACTTCGGTGGATTGTTTTTCTTTTCTTTTATCTCGAGCGCGATCGCCCTGCGCTCCTGCTAAAAGGTCCCGGAACACGAACCAGGCGCTCGTCGTTGTAATCTGCACCTGACCGTCCACGACTAAACAGGTCACTTCTTTTCTCTTTTCTCCCCCATTGACGCCTTCGGGAGTTTTCTATGCGGAGCAGTTAACCGCACACGTTCCCATGCACGTTACGGGCGAGCATAGTTTAGCTGGCCGTCCCACTGGCCTCTCCCCCAGTACAGCCCCCCCCTTCTTCCCCGCCATGTGATTTCCCTTCCCCACCTCCTCCTCGGCATCGATCTCCACGTAAAAGATCTCTCCGATCTGCACAAAGGCCACGCCCATTCGCCGCTCGCGTCTCCTCTCCTCCTCGTAAGCGCGCTGCCCGCATTAATTCCCGCTTGCCGACTATAAAGCCGGGTCCTGCCATGGCGCAGAGTCAAACACTTCATCCTCCTCGCGGTTTGCAAATCTGAGGCCACCTGCGACCTTGCTCACATCGTAAGTGTTGGGGGGCGGGATCGTCGATTTGCTCGATCGGCTTCTCGATGGTTGCCCATCTTGTTATTCAAACTCTGCATCTGCTTTTAATTTTTTAGTTTCAGAGATCCAGAGCTTGGCCACGCACCTACCTCTGTCTTCATTTCTTTACTAACTTCTGTTCATCCTTTGCTGCTGTGTCAAGATCCAGCATTTCTTGATCGATCAGCTCTCAATAGTTTCTTATTTCTGATCCCCTGCTTTTTCATGCGCAGAAATGGGGTGTGGCGCCTCGGTCCCCAACGGGAAGGGCCGGAAGCGCCGGAGCGTCGTACAGGAGGTGGCCGTGTTTATCCCGACCATCCGTGTCCCGGTGGCCACCGACGTGGTCCAACCGCTCAGGGGGCTGGTTTCCAAGGAGCTAGTCGATCGCCTCGCGACGCTCCGTACGAACGTCGTCGCGCTGGCTGAAGATATCTGTATGTTGATCATCACCGCTCTTTGTCTTTCCTGGTTAACTTACCGGCCATTTAGATTACCTGACTAATTATGAGTGAGTAATGAGTAGTAAATTATGTCCCCTGTTATTTTTCTGAACTGTTGATTTTTCTCTGAAGATCATGGGGATATGTCGGCTGTCTCTGAATTGCAACGCGCCCTCGAGGAGTACCTGCCGGTTGTTCTTGGATTAACAGCGAAAGGTCTGAACTCCAGCCTGTCCCTTATGTGAATTTTTTGATGACTATGCTAACCAAAGTTAGTACTAGTACTCAATTGCTATTGCCTTTTGCAGAGAGCCGTCTTGAAGCATCTGTGCAATTCAGCTGGAGGACCATAGACGATGACCAGGTGAGAGTCCATAAAATTCATGCCATACTTATTGGTTGATCAAGTACTGATGAGAGGGTTTTTCATCCAGGAGTGCTGTCTTGCGAGCGCGTGGTACGAAGTACTTTCTGTTGTCCACATGATGGCGATGCTTGCGCTGTTTGAGGCAAACCTCAAACTCATCCCGAGGGACGGTCAAAATGGGACTGAAAAGAAGGTATCTGAAGGTTAGTTCGACACATTTACGTTCGATTCAAAGAGACAACATCACTCATGCAGTACTCCTTGCACAGTGATTTTTTTGTTGCTCTGTTCTGTTTTAAACTCACAGTGAAATTAATGAAATGGCCCATTTTTTTTTGCTCATACTAGATTCAAAGAAGGATGTTGTCGACTCATTGCTCAGGGCATCAGGGTGCTTAGACTACTCCGTGCATCACGTACTTGTTAAGATACCTGCACAAATTAAGTACGCGCGCAACCTGAAATGCACAAAACCTGTGACTGGTTATCATCAACTTGGTCAAGTACTCACTTCAGCTCACATTTGAATTACAGGAAAGGCTTTCCTAGTTACCTGCAGGAAGGTATGCTTGAGGCCATCTCAATCCAGTCTTTGGCTCAGGTAGTGCATACTTCAAATTCTCCTATATATATATATATATATATATATATATATATATATATATATATATATATATATATATTCACAATGTTAAACTAAATTTGCTATATGCTGTACCTATGATGAAAAACAGTGTGTAGAAATACAGCTTGGATTGGCTTCTGAGTGTGAAAAGGCGACGTTGTCGGTGAAGAGGCGGCTAGCCTGCGAGCAAGTCAGCTATTTTTCAAAGGTCTGCTGTTCATAATCAATCTCATATCCCATAGCAAGTTTCATCAGCACCTTTTTTCTTTCCTACTACTGAACTAGTTTTTCCCATTCCACAGGCTCACTACTGTCTGTCGGGATGCGACACGAGCGACTCGTATGGGAAGAAGCTCCTGCTCTTCCTCAAGTGGAAATGCATGGACGCCAAGGTTCCCTGAATAACAACTCAAACCCTGAAGCTTCTCATTTGTGATATTATTAACACAATGTTGCATCTCATCACATTTCAGGCAGTAGCATATTACTACCATGCTCTAGTGCTCGACAAGGGGAGCGAGCCGACCAACCATATAAGCACGGTCTGCTGCCTCTCTGCAGCTGATGACATCCTTGCAGAGAGCAAGAGGGCTTGTCTGAGCTTTTGCCTGGCAAATCCCATCACTAGGTCTGACTGAGAGTTCTGCAAGATAAACCGTCAGTAATATTGAACTGAATAGAAACACCTTATGACATGACACGTTCGTTTTTTGATTGAATGTAGGGTGCCTCCTCCTTGGGGCATCATGAAGAACATGCACAAGAAAATTCCAGATGTCGCGTATAAGAAATTCCAAATCTACGGGCATCTTTTCGAGCAAGACAAGAAAAGGTAAGCTAAGTCCTCCAGTATCAAGAGGGAACTCTACATCTGAATATGACAGATTCCAAAGTTGAAAGCTTCTTTACTTCTTCAAATACTTTTTTTAGCACAATTTCAAATACTTTGTCTCAAGGACACGCATGAGCTGCCATTTGTGCATCTTTTTTTTTTGTTAACTCTGGTTGTTACACCTCTCCTTTCCTGGTGCAGTGCCCTTCAATCCTTGCCCGATCTTCCGGAGTTTCCGCTGTCGCTGAGACCCGAAGACTACGAATTTCCGGGCACCGATTCGATCTGGGAGAATGTTGATTGCCAACCCCAGATTCAGAGCCTCAAGGAGCATTTGGAGGACGAAACAGAGGAATCGTCGAAATAGTTCAGGCTCCCGGATGCTTCATTGTATTGTAATCCAGAAAATTAACAGAACTTACACAGGTACTACTAGTGGTAAAACTTGTAGCATGCATGCATAAGGCAGAACAGAAGGACTACAGAATATTACCTGTGTAAGTGAAAAGAATTTACTACCATCTGATTGTAAATGTCTTACAGAATGGCTGATAATCAAGCTTTTGCTTCGGTAACATGTCATGATCAGACGAGCCAACTGAAGTGTAAAGCATCAACAGAATACTGGTACGAAATCCCGTAAATTAGAAGAAAAAAATCCCGTAAATTAGATCCATTGTTCCTGATCCAGAGTAACATGGCATGTGCATTTTGATTACTGTGTGTGGAGGCTGAAGTGCCCACCGCCAGCCACGAACAGATGGAGACAAATCTTTGATTTATGTGTCATATATGCTATTTTGCATGTTTCAGTGGCCAAAATGGCTTTCAAATGGTGAAATAAGAGTTGCACATTATCATAATTCTCCATCCAAGCGATGATTGAGCCACGAGCAGTTTTAGCATGCTCCCTCTTACCCCCTTTTTTCACATGAGAGGTAAGAGTATATAATAGATCTGAGCCGTTGATCTTATTAATTAGTGGTCCGATTAACTCTTACCTTCTTACCTCACATGTAAAAATAAGGGGTAACAGGGAGCATGTTAAAATTTACCTTGAACAAACACATCAAGGTTCTTGATGCCAAAAGTCTAATCTCCAAAGATTCGTCTTCATATAAACAAATCAAACAAGTGACATATTCACCGCCTCCAATGCTCCACATGGGAGCTGGCTTGGGCATGCACGAATGCCCACCAAGTCCAAGCAATGCTCACACTTGGCCTTCGGGACCGCCTTGGTTAACATATCAGTTGGATTATCTTTTGTGTCAATTTTCTCAATATACAAAGTCTTCTCTCCCACATGATGCCTAATGAAGAAGTTGCTCGTCTTGATTCTCTCATGAAACTTTTCATCTTTTGCAAGATGAATCGCACTTTGACTATCGCTAAACACAACACAATCAACTTGCTCAATGCCCAAATCACCAAGAAAACCATGTATCCAAATGGCTTCCTTCACCGCCTGTAACACTAACATGAACTCAGCTTCTGTGGATGACAAAGCAACAACATGCTGCAAGGTTGCTCTCCAGCTAACACAAGACCCACAAAGATGAAATACAAAACCGGTGAGGGAATGCCTCTCATCTTGATCTCCATCATGATCAAAATCTGAATAACCAACAATCTGTCCAGGATTTGCTACTCTTTGATCAAACATCAAGCCATATTTACTTATGCCACAAAGGCACCTAAGAATTCACTGTACAACCTTCCAATATTCTTTGTTTGGCCTTGACAAAAAATGGCCCACCATGGTAACTACATGAGCAATATCAGGACGCGTGCAAACCATAACATACATCAAACTGCCAACTGCACAAGCATAAGGAACTTTAGACGGAAAATCCTTTTCTGAGCTCGGGCTCATCTGCACCCGTGTTGAATAAAAAATCAAAACAAATACTAAACAAATTAAAAAAATCCACATTTTCCCCCATGGTAGACAATTTGATGTGTGAGGTCTGCCCTAATTTTCAAATCATTTGGACAACTGAGCAACTCATGGCAAAAAAGACAAATTGGGGGTCTGTAAAATAGTTTACTGTTCATGTACTGTTTTGACCCGATTTGTCTTTTTTGGTGAGAGCTACAGATGTCCAAATGAGCTAAAATTTGGACCAAACCTCACGCAATAAATTGTCTACCATGGGAAAAAATTGGATTTTTTTAATTTTTTCTAGTATTTGTTTTCAAAATTTTTTAGACCGGGTGCAGATGAGCCTGGGCACCGAATCGCTGCACTCACTTTAGACATGTAGGGTTAGTTTGGTTGGAGTCCACAACTCCATGCCTAGGAAAAAGTTAAGCCTGGCTTTGGCCTGAAATTTTGAAAAAGGGTGCCTGGCCAGGCTAGCCTGGTTGGCGTGTTTGGATGGAGTCCCGATCCAGGCCAGCAAAATTTTACGCTGTCATCCCATAAAAAACTATTGACCCATCACTTCATCAAGTAGCACCCGGTGAAAAGTGGATTTTAGCATCCCAGGCAACCCCCAGGCGACCACTTTTGAGCGCCTGGGCCAGGCTAATGACCCTGCCTGTTACTCCAGCCAGGCTAATTATCATGGCATGCTTCAGGCCAGGCTTATTTAGGACACCAAGCAAACAACCTTCAGGCAGATCCCAGGCAAGGTCCAGGCCAGGCAAATTTCTGCGAGGCCTCCAACCAAACTGGCCCGTAATCTTCCTCTTTATTTGAAGGCCCCGATGAAGTAGACAATTTGAAATGTGTTGTCAAAGGAGTAGAAACTGGCTTTGCATGTGACATGTGAAAGCGATGTAGAACCTTCACAATATACTGACTCTGTGAGAGATACAATCTACCCAAGGACCTATCAATTGTCCTAGAGAATATCCATGCCCAATACTCTCTTGGCTGCACCCAAATCCTTCATCTCAAACTCACTCTTAAGCATGGCCTTCACTTCATCAATAGCAGAATGACTCTTTCCTGCAATAAGGATGTCATCAACATGAATCAACATATACACCCTGAAGCCATCTGCAAGTACCTGCTAAAACACACAAGTATCATATGGACTTATCTCAAATCAACGACTACTAACATAAGTGTCAAATCTGTAGTACCACTGCCATGGGGATTGCTTTAAGCCATACAATGACTTCTTCAGCAAACAAACATGGCATACTTTTAGTTCAGCCACAAAGCCTTCTGGTTGTGCCATAAAGATCTCCTCGTCACCGCAAAGAAAAGCGGACTTCACATCCATTTGCTCTAATTCCATGTCATATGGAGCAACAAAAGCTAGTAAAACACAAATAGAAGTATGCTTCACAACTAGAGAGAATACCTCCTCGTAGTCTATCCATTTTTCTGACTGAAGCTCTTCACCACCAATCTAGCTTTGTATTTTGGAGTACCCACACTTGGAGAATCTTCTTTGAGTTTAAACACCCATTTGCAACCAACAATCTTGCGCCCTTTAGGCAGCAAAACCAAATCCCAAGTCTGATTTTTATGTTGTGATTCCATTTCTTCTATAGCCTAGACGAACAGACCCAACTAGCTTCCCGAGAACTGTTTGAACACCTCATGATATATAGTTGCAAGGCTCATCATGAATAATATCCTCACCAACTGTCAAAGCAAAAGTCGTTGTACCTCTGTCTCTTGCCATTGGTGTGACCCATTCTCCATAGTGATCCGGTTCTTTTCTCGGTCTTTGTAGGCGATGTGTTATAGGAGAATGTGGAGCCTGAGAAGCTCCACCTAAAACTGTATCCTCTGATTGACTATCGACTACATATGAATCAACATCTGTATTATTTGTGTCACCTTGAACACTGTCTACAGAATCTGAAAACAATGGTTGTTGTTGCTGTTGACGGTCAATTGTGATAGACTGCTCCCCCCTTGAACAACCACATGTAGGCCCCTCAGTCAATAAAGGGGTTTCTATATTTGTTTTTGCTTCTACAAAATAATATGAAAACAAATATGGTAGCACTCAGTTCCGTTCGTTTCTGTTCCATTTTCATTCTTAGGGAGACCAACCTCTGGAGTAAGAGCATCAACCACCAGACCCATCATGTTGCCCCCATACATCCGGGCAGATGGCCCGATCACTGACGGACACTTTTTTGCGAACCAACTGGATCCTCCAAATCGTCCCTACATTTGGGCTTCCCAGCACCCCCCATACCCAGCTCATATGTGGGGCAGATATGGGGAGGCCCAGACGCACCAGCCATGCAGGATCCAGCCCATGCTGGACCACCCCGACCCCACAAATACCCTACCCCATGACCAAATCCTAGTAAAAGTTCACACTCTCGACTGCTCTCGCTCTGTTTCCACTACCTGTTCCATCCCTCCCCTCCACCATGGCCGAGTCCATCAACTAATCCGGCAGCGAATATGATCCCATCGATTGGGACGAGCTCTTGGAGGAGGATGACTCCGGCAACGAGGCACTGTATGAGGAGGAGCTCGCGCTCCACATTGCCCTCTGACAGTCGTGGATGGACAGGGGCGGGAGCTTGAGCTCCATGCCGTCCCGGTGGCCTAGCGACGCAATGCGTCCTACCACACTGGCCCGTCGTGCTCCGCACCGCTACAAACACATCGCTGGGCGTGACCCTCCTCTGCCCCTCCTGCCTCAGCTCATCCAAGGCAGCACTGGGTACTCGTGCCCATGCCAAGCCAGCGAAAGAAGACACCCAAATTGGAGGCAAAAGCAGCATGCCGCAAAAGACAGGGGCCATGTAGAGCGTGGTGGATGCCGATTCCTCTCGCACAGGTGAGGTCCTCACGCACCTACGCTGTTAGGGCATAATTTTCCCTGGTTTGTTTTGGTGATTGATCACAATACTTTTGCGGACTAATCGTGTGCATTAAGCTTTTCAGGTTATCTAATATAAGGGCACTATGCGATTGTTTCCCCTCGAGGACTTCACTTTAGATGGATTATTTTCCCTCATTTCTTTTCGGTGGAATTGAGTCGTAGGGATAACCGTACTATCAAGAGGGGATCCGTTTCGGAAGAGTATGGGTGGAATCATCACGTACACACTCTCCTTGCACCCTCGCCTTCATCCTGCTTCTTTGGAGTATCCGTGCTGTGCAAAACAAGGGGTGTTGAGTGCTAAGCGGTAGTACCGCGGTCAGGGCGGTAGTACTGCCTATCGGCGGTAGTACCGCTTGTTAGTGCCGCTGGTACTACCGCCCCTGCTGTGGTCTCGATTTTTCGTGTCGGGTTTCCGTAAAGGACCACGCAGGGGAGCAGTAGTAGGGACGGCAGTAGGGCGCGGTAGTACCGCTTATTAGCGGTAGTACCGCTCCTACGTCCGCTCCAACTGCCACTCAGCTCGCTGCCCTCCTCTGTTTTCCAGCGGCTGTAGGGAGCGGCAGTACCGCTTATCGGTGGTAGTACCGCCCACAGGGCGGTAGTACCGCCCTAGTGCATGTACTTCTTCTCCCTCAGCCCTGGTTGCCCTATGCCTGCTTGCCACAGCGGTAGTACCGCTGTGGCAGCGGTAGTACCGCTCCGGCAACGGTAGTACCTCCCAGATGCGGGCTGCGGGCTGCATAACGGTTGGATGTGTCCCCCTCTATATAAAGAGGTCTTCTTCTCCAAGAAGACTCACCTCTTCCATCCCTAAGCTCCATTGTTGCTCCAAGCTCCATTTTCGCCCGATCTCTCTCCCTAGCCAATCAAACTTTTTGATTTTCTAGGGATTGGTTGAGAAGGACCCGATCTACACTTCCACCAAGAGAAATTTGATTCCCCCCACTAATCCCTTGCGGATCTTGTTACTCTTGGGTGTTTGAGCACCCTAGACAGTTGAGGTCACCGCGGAGCCATATTCCATTGTGGTGAAGCTTCGTGGTGTCTTGGGAGCCTCCAATTAAGTTGTGGAGATTGCTCCAACCTTGTTTGTAAAGGTCCGGTCACCGCCTCCAAGGGCACCAATAGTGGAATCACGACATCTCGCATTGTGTGAGGGCGTGAGGAGAATACGGTGGCCCTAGTGGCTTCTTGGGGAGCATTGTGCCTCCACACCGCTCCAACGGAGACGTACTTCCCCTCAAAAGGAAGGAACTTCGGTAACACATCCTCGTCTTCACCGGCTCCACTCTTGGTTATCTCGTGCCTTTACTTGTGCAAGCTTATTTGTGTTATATCCCTTGCTTGCTTGTGTGCTTGTTGTTGTTGCATCATATAGGTTGCTCACCTAGTTGCATATCTAGACAACCTACTTTGATGCAAAGTTTAAATTGGTAAAGAAAAGCTAAAAATTGTTAGTTGCCTATTCACCTCCCCCTCTAGTCAACTATATCGATCCTTTCAATTGGTATCAGAGCCTCGTCTCTTCGTTAAGGACTTTACCGTCTGAAGAGTATGGTTGACACCGTAGACGGTGGTGGGGAGCACTCCGGTATGAATCCAATCTCGTCTACGGCCGATGGGGGAACCACGGTCTCTCGTGAGGAATTCAATGTGGCTTTGGACACATTGAAAACCTCCATGATGACCGAGGTTGAAAGCATGTTTAACAAATTCTTAGAAGGGCTTAAATTATCCACCGCACCGATGAAAGTGGGTGATCCCACTAATAAGGTGACGGATGCTAACTCCGACAAGGGGGAAGCTACTAGTGAAAAGGCTCCTTCTTCTAGTGGTAAAAATGGCAATGGCTGATACGTCTCCAACGTATCTATAATTTTTGATTGCTCCATGCTATATTATCTTCTGTTTTGGACATTATTGGGCTTTATTATTCACTTTTATATTATTTTTGGGACTAACCTAATAACCGGAGGCCCAGCCCAGAATTGTTGTTTTTTGCCTATTTCGGAGTTTCGCAGAAAAAGAATATCAAACAGAGTCCAAACGGAATGAAACCTTCGGGAACGTGATTTTCGGAACGAACATGATCCAGGAGACTTGGACCCTACGTCAAGCAACCAACAGGGAAGCCACGAGGTAGGGGGCGCGCCTACCCCCCAAGGCGCGCCCTCCACCCTCGTGGGCCCCCCTGTTGCTCCACCGACGTACTTCTTCCTCCTATATATACCTACGTACCCCAAACGATCAGATACGGAGCCAAAAACCTAATTCCACCGCCGCAACCTTCTGTACCCACGAGATCCCATCTTGGGGCCTGTTCCGGAGCTCCGCCGGAGGGGGCATCGATCACGGAGGGCTTCTACATCAACACCATAGCCCCTCCGATGAAGTGTGAGTAGTTTACCTCAGACCTTCGGGTCCATAGTTATTAGCTAGATGGCTTCCTCTCTCTTTTTGGATCTCAATACAATGTTCTCCCCCTCTCTCGTGGAGATCTATTCGATGTAATCTTCTTTTGCGTTGTGTTTGTTGAGACCGTTGAATTGTGGGTTTATGATCAAGTTTATCTATGAACAATATTTGAATCTTCTGAATTCTTTTATGTATGATTGGTTATCTTTGCAAGTCTCTTCGAATTATCAGTTTGGTTTGGCCTACTAGATTGATCTTTCTTGCAATGGGAGAAGTGCTTAGCTTTGGGTTCAATCTTGCGGTGTCCTTTCCCAGTGACAGTAGGGGCAGCAAGGCACGTATAGTATTGTTGCCATCGAGGATAACAAGATGGGGCTTTTTTATCATATTGCATGAATTTATCCCTCTACATCATGTCATCTTGCTTAAGGCGTTACTCTGTTCTTATGAACTTAATACTCTAGATGCATGCTGGATAGCGGTCGATGTGTGGAGTAATAGTAGTAGATGCAGGCAGGAGTCGGTCTACTTGTCTCGGACGTGATGCCTATATACATGATCATACCTAGATATTCTCATAACTATGCTCAATTCTGTCAATTGCTCAACAGTAATTTGTTCACCCACCGTAAAATACTTATGCTCTTGAGAGAAGCCACTAGTGAAACCTATGGCCCCCGGGTCTATCTTCATCATATTAAATCTTCCAACACTTAGTTATTTCCTTGCTTTTTATTTTACTTTGCATCTTTATCATAAAAATACCAAAAATATTATCCTATCATATCTATCAGATCTCACTCTCGTAAGTGACCGTGTAGGGATTGACAACCCCTTATCGCGTTGGTTGCGAGGATTTATTTGTTTTGTGTAGGTGCGAGGGACTCGCGCGTAGCCTCCTACTGGATTGATACCTTGGTTCTCAAAAACTGAGGGAAATACTTACGCTACCTGCATCACCCTTTCCTCTTCAAGGGAAAACCAACGCAGTGCTCAAGAGGTAGCAACGGCATCTTTGCCCATGTGGAACCTCCGCTTACTTATGGTGGACCAATTCCTTCCACTCATTTGAATCATGCCGGTCCTCCCCCTAAGATTGTGAAAAATGAGGATTTTGATTCTTAGGTTTATTGCTTTAAGCGTCATTTAAACCATGTTAATACTAATCTTTGGAGAATCATTGAAGAAGGTTTTTATCCGCATGACCGAAGCAACTTCACCCCTAGAGAAGCCGCGGATAATCAATTCAATGAGAATGCTCTCTTCATCATCCAAGATGCTATTCCACCTGAAGATCTTGCTCATCTCCGGCCCTTCACCGTGGCCAAGGATGCTTGGCACCATGTTGTTTCCCTCTACAGGGGTAGCGCAAGCATTCAACGCTCCAACTATGAAGTGGTGCAAGACAAAGCCGATGAGTTTGCAATGAAACAAGATGAAGAACCTCGTGAGCTTTATCGGAGATTAACTACTCTCGCGGTCTCACTCCGAGATCATGGGAGCAAGGATATGGATGACAATTGGATCAAGTGCCAATTCCTCAAGGCCATGATGCCTTACCACAAGGCCATGTCCTTCGTCATTCGTTAAAGACCGGACTTCCACACCTTGTCCTCAAGGGAAGTGTTGGATGAGTTTGTGGCTATGAGCATCTTGGACAAGACCGCCGACAATGCGGTGTTACGTTCTCAAAGAGCAAAGAAGCCCAACCTTGCCTTGAAGGCCAAGGTTAGTGTGGAAGAAGAGGACAAAGAGGAAGAAGAGGAGAGCAACCCCGAAGATACAAAGTATGCTTATCATGAACACATGGCTCTTGCTTCAAGGCAATTTTGGAGCAAGAAGAACACAAGGCCCAACTTCAACAAGAACAACTCAAGTGGCGCGAAGGTCAAGCAACGAGTGAGGACTTGCTATAATTGTGGCAATGTGAGCCACTTTGTTGCGGAATGTCCTTATGAGAAGAGGGAAGACAATGGTGGCAAGCTCGTCCGAAAGGACAAGGCCAAGTCTTTCCCCAACAAGAGCAACTTCACCAAGAAGACTCCTCCCAAGGGGTTGGTGGCACAAGAAGAGTACCATGAGGATGATGATGATGATGATGATGAAGACAGCGAGTCGGTTGACATGGCCTCCGTTGCCATTGCGACAACTCCACGGGTGTCTCTCTTCGACTCACCCAATGAGAACATCACCGCCAAGTGCCTCATGGCTAAAGCCACCAACAAGGTAACCCCCAACATCAAAACTACCATCATCAATAATCCTTCTTTGACGGATTGCATTGATGAACATGAGGGGTCTAATGTGGAGGAGAATGAATTTGAGTCTTTTATGAGTAAACTCAAGGGTAAATCCAAGAAGCACTTCGTTGCTCTCTTGGAACAACTTGGTGAAGTCAATGACATGATCGAGGCTCACGAAGATACCATCTCTAAGATGGAGGGGCATAGTCGTGACTATGCCGATGACATTTCGGATCTTTCCAATGCTCTTGAGGAAGAGCGAGGTCTTCGTTTGGCTCTTGAGGAGTCATACAATGATGACCACGCTAAATTAAAGAA
The DNA here is from genome assembly GCF_018294505.1 of Triticum aestivum. Taxonomy (NCBI): domain Eukaryota; kingdom Viridiplantae; phylum Streptophyta; class Magnoliopsida; order Poales; family Poaceae; genus Triticum; species Triticum aestivum. The sequence continues at coordinate 39,456,426 of NC_057802.1, forward strand.
AGATCTTGATCATGCACTTGTTGTATCTCGTGTGCTAAACTCCGAGAAGGCCAAGCTTGGGGTTGATCTTGCTAGACTCAAGGAGGAGTTTGATATACTTTACAAGGCTCACAAGGCCTCGAAAGGTGTTCATGCTAGCCTCAAGGAGTCTCATGATCAACTCCAAGTGAAGCTAACCAAGGAGAAAGCCACTTTTCCTCACATGGTTTTAAATGATAATGCAAATGCTACTAACCCTTGTTGTGAGCATGTGCATCTTGTTGAGGAGAATGCAAAGTTGAAGAAGCAACTTGAGAAAGGCCTTGTGTCATGCATACGAGGTGAGAAGAACCTCAACAACCTTTTGAGCAATCAAAAGGAAGTTGTGGCCAAGGAAGGGATTGGGTTCGCACCCGTGTCCAAGAACAAGAAGAAGAATGACAAGACCAAACGACCTCCTCCTCTCAAGCAAACTTTTGTGAAGGAGGGATAGGGTGCTTCCAAGGAGAAGAAGAACAATGTGAAGGGTGGTGGTGTCAAGAAGGGCAATGCCACCCCTTCCAACAAAGCCGACGACTTTAACCCTTCTTATGTGTTGTGTCGTGCTAGTGATGGACATGTTTATGCCAAATTTGTTAGTTCTCCTTATGAGTACATTGAATGGTCTATTTGGGTTCCTAAGACCCTTGTCACTAACATCACAGGACCCATTACAAAATGGGTACCTAAAACCAAGCATTGATCTCTTGTAGGTGTTTGCTTCCAGTGGGGGATCATGGTTGCTCGATAGTGGAGCTACAAATCATATGACCGGAAGCAAGGACGTGGTGGTGGACGTGCACAAGATTCCATCTATGCCCACCAATGTCGAGTGGGGTGATGCCTCGTCCTCTAAGGTATTGGGACTCGGCAAGGTTGTCATTTCTCATGATCTCACGATCGAGAAGGTCATGCTTGTTGAGTCCCTTGCATACAATTTACTTTCTGTTCGTCAACCTGCACTCATGGGCTTTGCCACTTTCTTTGATATTGATACCGTGGCCCTCTTGTGGAGCAAGACTCTTAAAGTAGCCTTTGTTGGGCATGTCGAGAACGGTCTCTATGTGATTAACTTTTCGGAGCGACCCACTAAGACCGCGACATGCCTAATGGCTAAAGTTGACGTGGGATGGCTTTGGCATCGCCATTTAGCCCATGTCAATATGAGATCTTTGCAAAGTCTTCTCAAGTGGGACCATGTCCATGGACTAACAAATGTTAGTTTTGCTAAAGATCGTGCTTGCAGTGCTTGTATCGAAGGAAAGCTACATGAGAAGGCTCACCCTCCCACGACTATCATTTACTCGAAGAGGCCTTTGGAGCTCCTCCACATGGATCTCTTTGGGCCTCAATTCTTTGATAGTCTTGGGGGTAGAAAGTATTGCTTGGTGATTGTGGATGATTATTCAAGATACACTTGGGTATACTTCTTCAAGAGGAAGAGCGAGACCCAACAAACCGTCATTGACTTTGCAAATGAAGCCCAACGTCAACACAATGCAAAGATCTTGACTATAAGAAGTGACAACGGCACCGAGTTCAAGAACTACACCTTGGATGAGTTTCTTAGTGATGAGGGGATCAAGAATCAATATTCCGCACCATACACCCCTCAACAAAATGGTGTAGCGGAGAGGAAGAACCGGACGTTGATGGATGCGGCAAGGACCATGATGGCGGAGAGTCTCCATACAACTTTTGGGCCAAAGCCATCAACACCGCATGTCATGCATCAAATCGGCTCTATCTCCGCAAAGGCGTGAACAAGACTCCATGTGAGATACTCACAGGTAACAAGCCCAACCTCAAGTACTTTCGGGTATTCGGGTGTAAGTGTTTCATTCTCAAGAAAGGTGTTCGTTTGTCTAAATTTGAGACTAGAGCCCAAGAGGGCATATTTCTTGGTTATGCTACAAACTCTCATGCTTACGGTATCCTCAATAAATCCACGGGACTTGTTGAGGAGACGTGTAACGTGGAGTTTGATGAGAATAACGGCTCCCAAGCGGAGCAAAGTGGCACTTGTGATGTAGGTGATGAAATTCCTCCCCAAGCCATAAGAAGAATGGGAGTTGGTTTTATCCTACCAATTGAGGAACCCCTTGTGGCTGAAGGAGAAGGACAATGCTCCACTCAAGTGGAGCCATCACCAACCCAAGGCCCACACGCTTCCGAAGAACAAAGTGAAGGCCCTCAACATCATGGACAAGACCAAGGGAAAGATCAATCTCAAGACGGTGTTGAATCAGCAAGTGATGCCCAAGGTCAAGTTCTCTCCTTCAAGCAAGTTCAAGATCTAGAGCAAGCTCAAGATCAAGAACAAGCTCAAGACGGCGCTCAAGATGATCAAGTGACCGCTCCTCAACTCACTCCCGAGGAGGAATTGCAGCGTCGTGCAGCCAAGATTGCATCCAAGCTCTCTACCAAGGGTCATCTCATGAAGAATGTGCTTCGAAGCATTCAAAAGGGGGTAAGCACTCATAGACAATTGGCAAACTATTGTGAACATCACGCGTTTGTCTCTTGTGTTGAATCCCAAAAGGTCTATGAGGCGCTCGAAGATCCGGATTGGCTCAATGCCATGCATGAAGAACTCAACAACTTCAAGGACAACAAGGTGTGGAGATTGGTGCCAAGGCCAGCGGGGAACCACAATGTCATTGGAACCAAGTGGATATTCAAGAACAAGCAAGATGCTCATGGGACCATCGTTTGCAACAAGGCAAGATTGGTAGCACAAGGCTACTCCCAAGTCGAGGGTATCGACTACGGTGAAACCTTTGCTCCCGTTGCTCGCCTTGAATCCATTTGTTTGTTGATTGCTTATGGTTCTCATCATAACTTTAAGTTGCAACAAATGGATGTGAAGAGTGCTTTTCTTAATGGTCCTATTAATGAGTTGGTGTATGTCAAACAATCCCCCGGGTTCGAGGATCCCTACTTCCCCGATCATGTGTATCAACTCGATAAGGCACTCTATGGCCTTAAACAAGCCCCACGTGCGTGGTATGACCACCTTATCGAGTTGTTGCAAGATCGTGGATTTGAAGTTGGGAAAATCGACCCCACTCTTTTTACTAAGAAGGTCAAAGGGGAGTTGTTTGTGTGCCAACTATATGTTGATGATATTATCTTTGGTTCCCCTAACAAAGCTTTCAATGAGGAATTTGCCGCTCTCCTGACCTCAAAGTTCAAGATGTCTTCGATGGGAGAGTTGAAGTTCTTCCTCGGATTCGAAGTCAAACAAATAAGAGAAGGAACCTTCATCAACCAAGCCAAATACACTCAAGACATGCTCAAGAGATTCAAGCTAAGTGATGTCAAGCCGGCTTTCACTCCAATGCCCGTCAAATGCCAACTTGACATTGATCCCAAAGGTAAAGCCACTTTGTGGTGGTCAAACGAATCTTTCGATATTTGGCTCATACCCCAAACTTTGGCTGTGGTACCCGAGAGGAGCGAACTTCAAGCTTGCAGGATATTCGGACTCGGATTGGGCGGGAGACAAAGTGGATAGGAAGTCCACTTCCGGAGGGTGCCAGTTCCTTGGTTGCTCTTTGGTAAGTTGGTCTTCTAAGAAGCAAAGTTGTGTGTCTCTCTCGTCCACCGAAGCGGAGTATGTGGCGGCCGGTAGTTGTTGTGCACAACTCCTATGGATGAGGCAAACTTTAAAGGATTACGGTGTCATTTGTGACAAAGTGCCTCTTTGGTGTGACAATGAAAGTGCCATCAAGATTTCTCTCAACCCGGTTCAACACTTCAAGACGAAGCATATTGAGATTCGGTATCACTTCATCCGGGATCACATTAGGCGAGGGGAGATAGAGCTCAACTAGGTCAACACTCATGATAACCTTGCAGATATTTTCACGAAGCCCTTGGATGAAGCAAGATTTCGCGAGTTAAGGCATGAGCTAAATATCATTGATTCGAGCAATGTGGCTTGAACCCTTGCACACCCCACCATACTGAACTTGTTGTCTTGTTTAGATGTAGGCATGGACATAGGGGGAGTGGTGTTCTCTCAATGAACTCTTCCTCCCCCCATTATGCATAAATTGATCAAGTCTTTCACATTAGCCATTTTTTATGGTACTTGTGCTTCAAATATGAGTGTTGGTCATGGACCCAAGGTTAAAATCTTCGCGGCGCCATACCATATACCTCAAACATAGGTGGTCTCGACCACCGCCCTCTCTTCTAGAGAGTTTGTCTGTGTGTTGTTTCCTTTTGCTTGTGCTTCTTTCCTTTGAGTGGTTGTGCTCTAGTGTGGTCGTGTTCGGGTTTTGTCTTGGCTTATTTTGTGTCTTGTGTGTTCTTCCTGTTTTTCCGCTAGTCATGCGTAAGCCATCTTTCCCCCCTTGTTCCAGCTTTGGGGCGCCTGAGCGGTACTACCGCAGCAGCAGAGCGATGCTACCGCTTATAAGCGGTACTACCGCCCTGCCGACACGGTACTACCATGGAGCGGTACAGCTGGGCGCCTTGTGCTTCAGATCTGCACCAAAGCGGTACTGCCACGCCCTGCGCGGTACCACCGCTTAGGGCTGGGTGTGTGGGATATGTATCGGGCAGGGGGAGTTTCCACTCCCCCATACCCGTTCAGTTTGCCCCATCTCCTCGTCCTCTCCTCTCTTAGGCGACTCCCCAAGCACCGGAGGTCCGCCGCCGGGCCGCCGGATCCAGGCCGTCTCCATCGGTTCCAACCGGTGGGATCGTTCCCCACCCTCTCCTCTTGCCATGGATGCCGGTGGTAGTAGCTCCGGGCATCAGGCTCGCTGTAAGAATCCAGACCATGCAACAGGTTCCAAGTGTTATCGCTCTTCGGATGCACCAGAGGCTGCTGCTACTGTTGTTGAGGGTGGCTCGACTGAGCCGCCAAAACGCAAGGCCAAGGTCCCAACGTCGAAGACCTCCGCTGGGCGCAAGCGTGCTAATCAGATGTCTGCAATGGAGTTCTGTACCAAGAGGAAGTACAATCCCTACCATGTGGACCAGGAGCCTGCTCTTCAGAGCCATCCGTTCTGGAACAGGTTTCAGCAGTCCATCTATCAAGACGTCTTGAAGCAAAAGAAGAACTTGTTTGTGAAGGTCAAGTCTGTCGATCTCTCGCACATGGAGAAGGACTTGCGATACTTTGGGAATGCTTTGCAGAGGTGTGAGGAGTTGGATATCAAGAGGATCATTTCTTTCAACAAGGACTTTGATGCCGAGCTCGTGGCCCAGTTCTTTGCCACCGCTCACTTTGGGCATGATCTAGCCCGCACCCTTCCTAGACATCATGCATCGGATCTTCCGGAACACCCTTTTTCCTCGGGTCGGCAACTTGGATCAGGTGCACTCTTACCTTGTTGACTTGCTTCTATTCTGTCAAGAAGAGCAGGGCTCTCAGCAGGTGCTGGATGTGTCACATGTGATGTGGTCTGAACTTCACTCTGCTGTCATGGAGCGCAAGTGCATCATTTATGGACCCTATCTTATGCAGCTTATCGAGGACACTTGGGTAGCCAAGTTTCCATATGAGGAGCTTGTCACAGACAATATGGTTTCTCATGATACTATCGAGCTGCGTCAGAAGGAGAAGTGGAGTACGTCTACTTCGGCACCTCCAGTGCAGGAGATTGTCTTATCTGATGCAGATGATGAGGATGATGATGGGCAGGAGTATGTGCCCCCATCTGAGGAGCCCTCTTGGGCGGAGAAACTCAAGGAGAAGATGAAGCGTCTGTTCTGCTTTCAGGCCAAGGGCCAGTACAAGGCTCACAAGGAGGCCAAGATGGCTCGTCGTCGTGACAAGGCCATAGACAGGTTGGCTTTGAGGTTGCTAGTGGCTCTGAAGAGCGGATCACTGATGAGGAGTCTTGGACCAGACTGCACTGCCCGTGGTCTGACACTGAGGAGGACACCGGAGTTCGCGCTTCTCCCCGTGCCGCAGAGGACTCTGAGGAGGAGGAGGAGGAGCATAACTGGTGATGCCATGGAGATCTACTACCATCGTGTCTCGTGTCGTCCCTTTCCCTTTGGTCTCTTGCTGCCAAAGGGGGAGAGTTAGGGATTTGCTTTGGGTTTTGTGTTCGCGTGTTCGTTGTGTTTGTTCGCTCTCTTGTTTTGAACTCTGTTCGGCTATGAGTGAGACCGTATGGTGTAAGACATATGTGAACTACCCTATCTTATCTACTTTAGTCTCAAGTACTCTGTTATCTTGTGAGATGCATCTTTACCGGCACTTATATTATTGCTCTCATGCTTGTCCTTGCTTAGTTGTACCTAATATTATTCTTATATGCAAGGAGGTTGCCTGTCTATACAATATAGGGGGTGTTTGATCCTAAAGATGTGCACACAGCCTTTCATGCTAATTTCCTTGGTGCACACCTCTAGGGGGAGCCCGTCTATATTTTGTAGGGAGTTGGTTTGCTTAATTTCCAGTTACTATATTTTGTGCAAATCCCGTGTTGTCATCAGTCCACCAAAAAGGGGGAGATTGTTAGGGCATAATTTTCCCTGGTTTGTTTAAGCTTTTCAGGTTATCTAATATAAGGGCACTATGCGATTGTTTCCCCTCGAGGACTTCACTTTAGACGGATTATTTTCCCTCGTTCTTTTCGGTGTAATTGAGTCGTAGGGATAACCGTACTATCAAGAGGGGATCCGTTTCGGAAGAGTATGGGTGGAATCATCACGTACACACTCTCCTTGCACCCTCGCCTTCTTCCTGCTTCTTTGGAGTATCCGTGTTGTGCAAAACAAGGGGTGCTGAGTGCTAAGCGGTAGTACTGCGGTCAGGGCGGTAGTACTGCCTATCGGCGGTGGTACCGCTTGTTAGTGTCGCTGGTACTACCGCCCCTGCTGTGGTCTCGATTTTTCATGCCGGGTTTCCGTAAAGGACCACGCATGGGAGTGGTAGTAGGGACGACAGTAGGGCGCGGTAGTACCGCTTATTAGCGGTAGTACCGCTCCTACGTCCACTCCAACTGCCGCTCAGCTCGCTGCCCTCCTTTGTTTTCCAGCGGCTGTAGGGAGCGGCAGTACCGCTTATCGGCGGTAGTACTGCCCTAGTGCGTCTACTTCTCCCTCAGCCCTGGTTGCCCTATGCCTGCTTGCCACAGCGGTAGTACCGCTCCGGCAACGGTAGTACCGCCCAGATGCGGGCTGCAGGCTGCATAACGGTTGGATGTGTCCCCCCTCTATATAAAGAGGTCTTCTTCTCCAAGAAGATTCACCTCTTCCATCCCTAAGCTCAATTGTTGCTCCAAGCTCCATTTTCGCACGATCTCTCTCCCTAGCCAATCAAACTTGTTGATTTTCTAGGGATTGGTTGAGAAGGCCCCGATCTACACTTCCACCAAGAGAAATTTGATTCCCCCCCACTTATCCCTTGCGGATCTTGTTACTCTTGGGTGTTTGAGCACCCTAGACGGTTGATGTCACCGCGGAGCCATATTCCATTGTGGCGAAGCTTCGTGGTGTCGTTGGGAGCCTCCAATTAAGTTGTGGAGATTGCCCCAACCTTGTTTGTAAAGGTCTGGTCGCCGCCTCCAAGGGCACCAATAGTGGAATCATGGCATCTCGCATTGTGTGAGGGCGTGAGGAGAATACGGTGGCCCTAGTGGCTTGGGAGCATTGTGCCTCCACACCGCTCCAACGGAAACGTACTTCCCCTCAAAAGGAAGGAACTTCGATAACATATCCTCGTCTTCACCGGCTCCACTCTTGGTTATCTTGTGCCTTTACTTGTGCAAGCTTATTTGTGTTATATCCCTTGCTTGCTTGTGTGCTTGTTGTTGTTGCATCATATAGGTTGCTCACCTAGTTGCATATCTAGACAACCTACTTTGTGCAAAGTTTAAATTGGTAAAGAAAAGCTAAAAATTGTTAGTTGACTATTCACCCCCCCTCTAGTCAACTATATCGATCCTTTCATACGTGATGCCCGCTCTGGTCGATGCGGAGGAGAAGATCTCGCGCGAGGTCTCCTGCCGGTCACTAACCAATGCAGAGATGGACGTGAGACGCCTCTTTCGCAAGAACATGAAGGCGCTCCGGCTCGTCGTCGAAGAGTCCGAGGTGTCACAAAGGAGAAGTTGATTGCCGCGGCGAAAGAGGCATGGCTTGTGAAGGAGCAGGTCTGTGTCGTGCAACCTCTCGCTGGCATCGTCTCCTCTTCTTCGTTATCCAGCATGACGAGCAAGGATGATGACCCCCCCTCCGTCGCCGATGCCTACATGGAGGAGTACTACCGTTGCTTCCATGACCGCAAGGGGAAGGGACCGACGAGGAAATGGTGATGTTTGGCGCCCCTCTCTGTTTATCTAGCTATCTAGTTTATTTAGTGCATCTAGTTTATTTGTCCGGTGATGAACTGTTTGTTGGGTTCTATTGTACAAAAACTTGCTCTTTTGGGTCCAGATTATGCTATATATGTATGTTGATCTATATTGCTATGTTTATCTACATAATTGCATGGATTGTATGGATTTGGGGGCGAACATTTGAGGAGTACGACTGCAGAAGCTGAGGAATAGGGGGTGACCAGTCACTGTCCACGGATGTATAGGGTGCTGCATTTGGCAACCGTGGTTGTAGATGCTCTAAGAAGCATATCACTAGATTATTAACTAAACTCCTATAGTCTCTCTAAATGCTTTATAAGCAGTACTAAATGTTATATTAACTAGAGTCATGTTGTTCAACTACTAACAGATTATGTATCGCCGCAATATGTTGAACACATTTGACTCGAAAAAATTATTAAAGTCGTGTGCCAATTATTAGAAACCAGCTCCTTGTAAACATTTTATGTACTCTAGGTTTTTCTATTTTCATATATCTAATCATAAAGGTTGCTATTAATATCTTTTTATACCACACATGGAACACTTTACTAAGATAGTTAACGATACACACATACATATACACTATCTTGATACAAAATTCATAAATTGATCCAAGAATACATGTAATTTTGTCGTTTCTTATTTTCTTACATTTAAGCGGGATTAACTTAAATATATTTTATATTATTGCCAAATATAATTTAAATTTGTCATGATAGTTGGATGTGATTGTAATTCAAAAAATATATGACTTAAACAAGTATTAAAGTTCTGTATAAATTGTGATTTTTGTTTTAACTCACCTGGGGCACACTACTTATGGGGCATGCTCGGGGACACACTCTCTCCATTAACTCTATCTTGCCTTTGCTCGTGGTTTTTCCTCCTTATCCTTAGCCGTCCAAAACTGTCCTAGAGGTCGCCACCTTTTAGACTCCTCCTCTTCCCCTCACCCACCCATCGGACAAAATAGTTCTATAGTTCTGTTATGTTTTAGTACACATTTGATTGATTCATTTCTGTATAAATAGCTAAAGAATGTTGAAGGTAGTTTGTCAGAGTCATGTCTTCCGCCCAAGCCTAATTCTTGTATGGTTATAAACTATTTTAAGTCTTTCCATAATTATGCATAATTTTGTGCCAAAACATGTCCTTGCACAAGAAATCTAGAATGATAATGCATCAGAATTTCCTATTAAAGTAGTCATTAAGTAATAAAAAGTTCTCTACAAAAGAGAATATACATTCTCAGTGCACATCATTGCATGGCTCTTGCATTTGGAGCACTGAACTCCACATGTGCAGTCTTTCTGGTCAGAAGACGCTTATGTAACATAATGATAAATTAGACCAAAATCATACCTCATTGAAATATATAACGGAAGTGTCATATTTAACAAAATTACGACAACCTAACAATCTTGAAGATCTATGCATTATTGTTGAGTAATTCTAATGGGAGGATGATTCTTTGTATGTGTGCTTCAGTGCAACCTACAAGCATGTACTCTTTTTTTCAAATTCAAATATGTAATTTTTTCAATCCCATCAAATTATTTTTTCTTTTCCATGGATCTACGTTTCAATCATCACAAGTTTTGATAGAAATAATTATCACCACCGAGAGCAAAGCGCAAATAGGTAAAAAGAGAACATGTCAAGGTGGAAATGGCAATTATAACGGGACAAAGTGATTATAGCACATAGTGGAACACGACACCTAAGTGAACCCATTTGTAGTTTCAGACAATGTGGTAGGACATTCATCAAAACATTCTCACAAAGAAAATATCACCTTGGATTTGTGATAATCCAAAGTAATTAGTTCTGTGCCGCCATAGAAAAAGGGAGTGCCAAAGGCCAAGGGACATGGTCGAGCTTAAATACAAGGGCAACCGATCTTGGAAAAGTAGTGCATGCAGAAACTACTCAACCATCTAGGTATGCACAAACCGATCTTGCAGTGGTTTGCTTCATCGGTCCAAAGAGCATCCTTGTATGCGATGGTGCTCTTCCGGATCTTGATATGACGCGGTTCCCCCGCTTTCTTCAACGTTGCCTCGGTGCCAGTAGAGGACTATGGTGGACGACGTTTCAGCGTGGCATGAAATCCTTTCATGGGTGAAATTAAACCCCATTAAGCATCGCGTGAAGGGCGGCCAACCAGCTATGCCACATGGCGCAAGTTGGTTGGCCGCAGTGAAAAAGCTTTTGAGATATTATTACTTTTAGATGGAGGTGAGAGTTTTTTTAAATGCTTTTTTCCTTTTTAGATGAAGGTGATGACCTGACGTATTTTTTTAAATGAAGGGCTACGCAAAGTGGCGCTCACTGTTAGGCTGCGTTGGTGATTTTTTTTCTTTTCTTTTTTTACTTCTTTTTCTAGATGGAGGTGAGGATTTTTTTAAAATGTTTTTCTAGATGAAGACGAGGACTCCGTCTTTTTTAAATGAAAACATGCGCACAACATCCTCTCAAGCGGCGCCACCCACAGGCGCCCCAACCACTAGTCTAGCTGTATTTCTCGTGGAGTCCTAGGTGCAATACTGCAATGCATCTATGTATGTTTCGCGTGGTGACCATGCATATAACCTTTATGATCAGTTTGTCTAATGGAATATGTAGTTCTACTCAACCATCATTAGCATGTTTATTTCAGTGTTGTTTAAACTTGGTAATTACGTTAGGTTAAAAAAAACTTGGTAATTATGTTTTCAGCCTTTCCCGAATTGCCCTTGTCACGTGGGTAGGTGAAGCGCGGTAAAAAAAAAGAAGACCTGAATGACCGTAGAGTAAAAAGGGCAGAGCAACTGGCGGCAGCCAGGGCCAGGTGTGGTAGGCAGTGGAATTAATGGCGAGCAGTCAAGACGGTGGGCCCACCCGTTCCCTTCTCCCTCCTCTCCTTTCCCATCCATCCCAGTGAGAACAGAGCAGAGCAGAAAGAAACGCCGCCCCTCGGAGGAGGGGAGACCGACCACCGGAGCAAGAAGCAAGGGAGGGCCCGGCCATGGCCCTCCCCCTCGCCCTCCCCCTCGCCGCGCTGCTCCTCTCCGCCGCCGCGCCCGCGCTGGCTCATACCCGTGAGTATTACTGCCACCGTCTTCTCTTTTCCCCCTTCACTCCTCTCTAGACAGATCCATGCCTTCTTCCCCAGGAGTGTGCTCCTGCCTTGCTTATTCCTCGCGAGAACCTCGCGCGTGGCCAGTTCGGAGTCGAGCTGTTTTTCCTGTCATCTGCAAGGTCTGATTGATAGTAGTAATAAATTTGCCATATGCCGTCTTTTCTTTGCAAAGGGCGCACACGAATCAGAAGATAAATAGTAAATAAATTTGTCTCCCGGCTTCGCCAAAACATGTGATTTTGCTTCGCCAAGGCCGGCACAAAAACAGCAAATCTGCGGCACCTCGTCCCCCCTATCTGATATATATACTGGTGCTGGTGTGGGCGTGGCCGTCGACAACTATCAAGCGTCACTAACTAGATCCACATAATATATTATTTCCTAATGGTTTACTCTAGTGCTGCTTCTGGCACAAAACCTGCACTCTAGATTATGCTCCTGTCAGAACCGCTCTGATGTACCTGAAATGGCTCGACTCTTTCTGGGCAGCCACAGCCCATTTTGGGCAGATGAGTTGGTCATACCTTGCAAAGAAAGACAGAGATTGGTAATAGGATTTCGGACTTGTATGCAACCACATGTATAACTGTTTCAAGAAGCTCTAGATTCCGTTGTCAATCCAATCATATTTCCCATAATAAGGTTATTAATATCAATACTTTCTGTTTTCTGCAGCGTCATGCCCCGACGGTTGGCAAATCAGTCCTGATCGGGCCAAATGCTTCATGCACATCTCAACATCCCTTTCCTGGGACGGATCCGAAGCCCTCTGCCGCAACTTCAGCGGTCATCTGGCTGCATTATCATCAGTTCAGGAGCTGAATTTCGCGAGGTCTCTCTGTGGAGCTGCCTCCTCCGGGTGCTGGGTTGGAGGGCGTCGCCGCAACACCAGTAGTGGTGTTGTTGGCTGGAAATGGTCTGACAATTCGTCTTCTTGGAACGGGACCGCATTTCCCGGTGAGCCGTTGCGTCCCAATTGCACCGGTGCTCGCTGCGGTCTAGCCACCGGCGACGATATGTGCACTTTGGTGACCAGTAAGCACACTGCACTTACCGGAAAGAAGTGTGCCGAGTCACATGGGCTGATTTGCATGATGAATCACGGTGAGTCTTCTTTTGGTAACACTGAAGTACTTTTGTTCCGTTGCATGAAAATTTAGTTGCACTAACAGTCTGACACCCACTGATTTATGCCAGAAGATAGGTGCTACCATGATCACTGCCACAAGGAGTATTTCATAGTCCTCATCGTCGTAAGCGGCTTGATTCTCTCGACCACGCTAGCTGTTGTGGTTTGGCTGCTCGTCTACAAGCGAAGCAAGAAAAGGAAAAGATCACGTGAAGCTTCCGGCGCTTCAGCTACCGCATTAGTGCCACCGCTGTGGAAAGTGTTCAACAGTGAAGAGCTTAGATCGATAACCAAGAACTTCAGTGAGGGAAACCGGCTGCCTGGAAATGCCAAGACAGGTGGTACCTACAGTGGAACCTTGCCAGATGGATCCAAACTAGCAATTAAGAGATTGAAGAGATCCAGCCTACAAAGGAAAAAGGATTTCTACTCTGAGATCAGTAGAGTCGCAAAGCTCTATCATCCTAACTTGGTGGCTGTAAAAGGATGTTGTTATGATCATGGCGACCGCTTTATTGTCTATGAGTTTGTCGCCAATGGTCCGTTGGATGTGTGGCTGCATCATATTCCCAGAGGAGGGCGGAGCCTTGATTGGGCAACGAGAATGAGAGTTGCCACAACTCTTGCACAGGGGATTGCGTAAGTCATCCTAACTCTTGTCTCTTCCACTCTGAGAAATGTTATTTTTTACTTAACTGTTTGGAAAGTAATAACTGATAAAGCATGAAGCTCCTGTGGTCTAAGCTGCAATTATTTTTATTCATTCAGTTTCTTCTTTCGTAATATTGATGCCTGTTTGCTGTGTTTATCCTATTATGGTTGCTCGTTAAATGGAACTTGTAGCTGTAGCCTACAGATGTTTAATTCTTTGGAAAATGCTGGACATGCTTAGTTTATGTTAGGTTATGAATTATGATATATAATTGCATAAGTCAGCTCCAGATTCACCGTTGTACTGTTGTAGGTTTCTCTGACATATTTATTAATTTCAGACTAGATAGAATGATTGCTGCAGCCTTATATTTACAAGCAATATTAATTCTCACGTGTTGTTTGTGTTCTAATTAAACATGTTAACATTAATTTGAGACATTTGGCTGTCTTTGTCCCCATAATCTTACATTTAATCATGACCATATTAGTACCAATAATGATCGCATACTTACTGGTGCTCTTTTCCAATCCAGATTTTTGCATGACAAGGTGAAGCCCCAGGTAGTCCACCGTGATATCCGTGCGAGCAACGTCCTTCTCGACGAGGAATTTGGTTCCCATCTGATGGGGGTCGGGCTGTCCAAGTTTGTGCCGTGGGAAGTAATGCACGAGCGGACCGTCAAGGCGGCAACATACGGATACCTTGCCCCCGAGTTCATTTACAGGAACGAGCTGACAACAAAGAGCGATGTCTACAGCTTCGGCGTGCTGCTTCTAGAAATCATCAGTGGCCGTCGCCCAGCGCAGTCGGTTGAATCTGCTGGATGGCAGACAATATTCGAATGGGCGACGCCGCTGGTCCAATCACACCGGCATCTGGAGCTGCTGGACCCGCTCATCAACGACATGCCGGAGATAGGAGTGATCCAGAAGGTCGTGGACCTCGTCTACGCCTGCACCCAGCATGTCCCCTCGGTGCGGCCAAGGATGTCTCATGTCGTCCATCAGCTGCAGCAGCTTGAGCTAAAGTCAGCGGCGTCTGAGCAGCTGAGGAGCGGGACCAGCACCAGCGCGACCTCTCCGATGCTGCCATTGGAGGTCCGGACACCTCGCTGAAACCATCGGTCTAGAAACACCGCTGTGCTGTTCTTCTCATCGTCAGCCATTAGGTAGCGCATTTCTTGCAGCGTGGAGTGACCCAAGAGCCTCCTGTAACCATAAGCGCAACGACTTTCTTGTGGGCAAGTACTTAGGGAGAGTAGGGTCCTGGAGGTCTAAACCCCTCGTGCTTGCCATCGTCGTCGAGGGCCATTTGTACCCCAGCTGATTTCTACCTTAGATCTCAACATGTCTGAGTTTAGCAAGCAACATGAATTGTTCGATGTCTACTCAGTAGATGCTGTTTATCTATGTATTCTCTGAATGTTGATGTCAGTGGTTCGTGGCACATCCTTTCCCAACTTATTGTTGAGCTTCATAGTTACTACAATTCAGAACAAAAACATGTTGAGAATATCATTATAGGGCTACACTGGACGAACTCATGAAGTAACTAGTGAAGTAGAAGGTTCTTAATTAATCTGCACAGCAGAGTCAACTGGAGCTAAGGAACAGGCTTTCGCCGTACCCTGTTGAAGGTAGGCTTCAGTGGCTGGCTAGCGCTGGGCTCAAACGGCAGCAGCGGCTTCTTCCCCTGTGTGCTACTGACACCACCGCGGCCGGACGCCGTCGCGGCGCCGGCACTGGGCGGCTTGCTGGCCCTCTGCTTCTTGGCCTTGGGGGCCTCCAGCCGCTCCAGGATCCTCGAGGTCTTCTCGTCCAGTGGCTTCACCGGAGACGGCAGCGTGGAGACCGGAGGCCTGGGGAATGTGGCCCTGGAAGAGGAGACCGGAGTGCAGAAATCGTCATTGTCGTCGATGATGATGAGCTTCTCCCACTCCTCCGAGATGCTGGGCGACGCCTTCTCCTTGGGCTGGCTCGGGAGCCTGTCTTTCGGAGCTCGGAACAACGGCGTCGTCGTCTGCGGCTCGCTGAACGCGTAGATCCGGTCGGCGTCTCTGGCCTTGTCCCTTTGGCTCATGAACATGTTTCCCCTGGGACCCTGCAATGCTGGTATTTGTGGCTCACTGAAGGAGTCAAGGTGGGTGGCATCTTCAGCATAGGCTGGGGCAATTGACCTGCGAAGTGAAGTTGAAGTTGAGTCAATCACAACTTCACAGACTTCGTGTCAACATATGTAGTCTCTTAGCAGCCAGCCAGGTAGCAAAACCAAGTAAGAACTCAAAAATGGTATGCCAAGTGAAGCATTAGGAAATTTGAAGTAATGACTGAGAATGAGGTACCCGAATTGCAGGCTATCCTTGACCAGAGAATTCAGCTTCGAGTGGAAACCTCTTTCATGGTGTAGAGGGTTGTATTCCTTCACAGCAATCTGAAACACCTCCAAGTTGTTAGCAGGCATGTAGTAACATAGTACTTGAGAAACCAATGGCAACCACACCATGCAACCAGAGATACCTGTTGCGGTCCAATGGCCATACCTTCGATAAAGAGGTTTCAATTGAATTCTTGGCGTCCATGCTAACAGTATAGTTGCGAGGTCGACTCACATCCGGGAGAGGCAGTATCTCTTCAGATCCAGCAAGCCTCTACAGCACAAACATGTTCCTACCATCAGAGCCAAGCAATAACAAAGCACAAACCCTTAGGTTACATTGCGATAAAACAGGGGACACTGACTATACCCTAAGAAGCATTGGCCCCTTTTCAGATGGCTGAAGGAGATAATAACAGGCAAGAGTTCCAATTTTCATTGTTTCAGTGTTGCACGCAGAGGAGCACACAAGTCCCTGATCGAGCTTGAAAAGAGTTTCACACACACCATAGAAAACTGCACGACATACACAATACTCAGAATTTGGGAGCATCCAGGAAACTGCACATCTGACGTATATTGCAATATAAAGTAAAGATGGTCTGGGAAAAATGCACAACACAGACAATATGGAAATACTTACTCTGGGTGTTCTGATCCAAGCTCTCATCAGTTAGAGCAACTTCATCATTTGAGCTGGGAACCACAACATGAGATTTCCCCATTATGACTCCTGCCAACACACATTATCACTAAAGTTAACAGAGTAAAGATAAGTCTCGATATACTAGAGTATAATGCCTCAGTAGTCAAGAGTAGTGGGTACCTTCATTTAGCGAGGCTAAGTCAGTGCGCTCAATCACATCGAAAGAAATGGATGTAGAGGCTCGTCGCATGTTTGGCCCACCTCCTGAAGTGGAAAGAAACAATACAGTCTGATCTCCAATCTTCACGGCACTATCAGTAACATCAGAAGCTGCAAGTTGGCGGCTTGTTGTTGGGCACAGCCATTTTGCCTTATTTGTGGTAACGTCATCTATGGGGAGACCATGGCACCTGCATACCTGTTTAGCGTGTTCCACATTAGCATAACCCTTGAAGAGACTAACAAATAGACGAAATGAAGTATTATAACATGACTATTATCTTGTCAAACGAAAAGCTAAAATCGATAGATACAAACATCAAATTTGCATGCACAGGATGAAATGAAACAGTCAAAAGAAAGCGCCACATTCATTCTGTTGTATGCCTAGAACTGAATATTCGTAGTCAAAGGCGGCGTGCTTAAATAATTATATTACCTGACAATATGGAAAACCATCAATGATCTGATTTGCTGATGGATATATGCTGCAAGTTACTTGATTAACAGATTTAATTATGGGAGCTCTGAACACCAATACAGCTTGCATCATCTCTTCCTTGTCATCCTTCAGCTCTTCTAACCACCTCTTGACTAGCCCATGCAAAACTTGGGTCTCTGCATTCCAAACATTTATGCTTTTAGGGGTCTTAGTGTGAGATGGAAGAAGTGTGAAAAGTTAACTTATTCAGTGTAAGCAACTCATTATATGGGAGTACTAACTCTGGGATGTCAATCAAATATCATAATATAGAAAAGGTAAAATATCACAGTTTAAGCTACATGATCATATTATGTGTATCAACATGGCCAAGAAAGATGACCGTGTTATGTGTATCAACATGGCCAAGAAAGATGACCGTATTGTCTAAAGATAAACATGAAAATAACGAGAGCAATAGATGATCCCTACACTCATGATGCCTCCTTACCAGGACTGTATCTTCGAACGACGCAGTTTTCAAGGTCACTGATTCTGTGTATGAAACTGCTGGAGTTTTCAGAAACATCATCATACATGAACGCAGCAGTTTCTGTTTCCAACATTACAAACTCCACTGTAATACACTGTTCCGATGCTTCCTGATGAAAAATATAGATAATAATTAGAGGAATGCCATTATCATGAGAATCAATTTGTGCACGAAGCAGTACTCAATCCCTTTCGAAAGAAATCGAGAAATCAGCACCCGTACCATAAGTGATCTTCGGAGAGGTTCCGTGTTTTGTGCAGAAAAACATATTGCAATCACTTTCTTGGAGATGTCATCAGTGGCCCAAGAATAGATGGCCCTGTTGCTAAACAGATTTTGTAGTGACACGTCTGCAGACAAGAAATGCAGTCAGATAAATTTCCTATCTCAAGATAATCCCCTGTACTAAGAAGAGGCAAATTGACTGTGTTTATGCTGCTCAGTTCATTTTTTCTATGGGCAGAACCATCATATGCCGAACATAAAGATCATCCAAGCCATACCTCCAGTTGGCACAGACCCATGTTGGTCAGGAAGGAAGCCATCCAGAGGCAAGTTTTCGACAGCATGGTGGAAATCTCGAAGGCTGAATTTCTCCCCGGGCCTATACGCAATCTTGAGCTGATGGAATTTGTTGTATTAGTAAAAAAAATGAAAGGAACAGAACAAGCGTGCAGAAGGAATGCATCTGGGATCGAGACTAATCAGCGGTGTAACAGTCGACAGCGTCAGCGGCTAACATGATTCAGCGCAGGGCCTAACGCAATTCGCCTTTTCCAGGGGTTAGTGATCATGATTCAGTGCAGGCTGTTAGGCAATTCGCCTTTCCAAGGCGTCAGAGGATCATGGCAATAGCAATCTGACACCAAATGCATGATTCAGTTAACCTATATGGGTGGTTAATTCGCCAGTTTTTACAGACACCACACACCGGCAACCAGAGGCCGGTGAACTGGCGCTCGAAAGACGAGCGGCGCTAGAGCGGCAGAGCTCGCGTATCAGAAATTCAGGATGCGATAATTGCAATTGGATGAATTAGTTGCAGAGAGGTTCGATTCGAAGCTAAGCAATCATTCACGCAGCACCGAAATAACCAGCAGGATCGAACGCACCACCGAAATGCAGCGGGTAGGGGGGAGGGGGGACACGAACCTCGGGCGGGGAGCGGGAGGAGGAGCCGGAGGGGGCGGCTGCGGCGTGGTGGACGTAGCAGAGGGCGAGGCGGTCCGGGAGCGGGGCGGCGGAGGCGGAGGGGGCGGCGGCGTAGTGGTTGGCGAGGTGGAGCAGGCACTGCGCGCGCGGGCGCGGCGGCCGTTAGGGCTCGGAGACTGATGGACCGGAGGGAAGGGGGAGGGAGGAATCGGAGCGGGTACCTGCTTGAGGAGGCCGAGGATGGGCGGCGGGATGTTGCGGAGGTCGAGGAGGAAGCAGAGCAGCGCCATGGCCGGCGGCGAGGTCCGGTCCGCTCCGCGCCGAGGAGCGAGCGAGCGAGCAGCGAACCTGGCGTGTGCGTGCGTGGTTTCGAAATTTTGAACGAAGCAGAGACCTCCCGAGCGGCAAATCTGAATTATTAGTACCTACTGAAACGGGACACGGCAGAGGAGCACCACGGCAAGCTTGAATTCATATATCCAGCATTGCTGAAAGCGTCGTTTGCGTGCCCGGTTTCGGATTCGAATGGGAGTGTTCGATTTGATTTGAATTCATCTGAGTGAACGCAAAGACAGACACATCAGATCAGAGGGACGAATCCAAAGCCGGAATTCATCATATCCAAGTTGTATGGATTCATATATGGCAAGCAGCAGCCCAAGTCACATACGGAGATCTCATCAGTTAGAGCAGTTAGCATCATCTATGCTAGTATCTTCTGTACATCAATCACATGGCTGGCTCCAAACTACACTAAAAGCCTGAATTCCTCACATCCATGTTGCACATGGCCTGATGATGTTAAGTGAAGTAACCACAGGATAACAGTTGGGAGCCTCTGTAAAGCATATATGGCCAAGGATTACCCAGCAACAATGGACATGCTCTACATCACAGACCACACACATAGCTTCCACAACCAACACTCTTGAGCTTCAGCCGAGCCTGAGGGGCTGTCAGTCAGGGCTACTGGACGGAGAAGACGGCGCCGTCATTCAACGGCAGCAAGCTGAAGCAGCGGCTGTTCTCGTCCACGCAGCACGCCTGCCACGCGATCTGGTACTCGCCGCGAGGAAACGAGGAGACGTCCAGCAGGCAGTCTGAGAACCCCTGGCCAGAGCCAGCTGGTTTGAAACACGCGAACGCTGCCACCAGCTCGGTGTGGGAATTCTCCTTGTGGCTGGTCTTCCTCAGGTCGCTCTTTGCGTGCTGCAGCAGCTTGGAGTGCAGCAGGACCATCTCGGAGGTGGTCCTGCGCATCTCGAACTGCTTGCTCCTCGTTCCCGCGATGTGTAGGGGCGACGATGGGCTTGTGGCTAGGATGCAGTACAGTTTCGCGATGCGGATGGGGGTTCGCTCCAGCACACGCTTCCACTTCAAGCAGAGAGTCAGGGACAGCTGGAAGCCGCGCGGTACTGATATCCTGTCCTTGTTTGCAGGGTTGGAATCGAACATGAAGAGCTCGGTGCCAAGGCAAGGCCTGCATAAAATGTAAGATGTCATGTTATGCATTGCTGAAGATACAAATTCAGGTGTCCTGACTTTATCCTATATATAGAAAAGGTTTTACATGCTACAGAAAATATGGAATCGCAATTGCTACCCTTATGTTCTTATCTGAATCTGCCTTCTTGTTAATTCATCCAGCATAGTATAATTACTTCCACTAAAAAATAGGATGATCTCAGTCTCACTCAAAGCAATTCAAGGGCATTATATGTACCTTACGCTGAAGAAGTGCCTGGGAAGTACGAAAGGCAGTTCCATGAACCTCCGCAAAATGCTAGACAGAAGTTGCATCCCTCTGTGCAAATGATGTAGAGCGTCCTCTCCAGTTGTCACTCCTTTGGCATCTGCGCGTGCACGAAGCAAAGATGCCACAGCAAACTTGAAGAGTGAATAGGAATCCTTTTCCAGATTACCAGACATATTCATTCTTGTGCTGAAGTGTACAGAGTCCAGTTCAAAAGAAGAAACAGACATGAATTGCCGCAGTTGCGAGACAACTTGGCTATCATTCCTATCTACTCTTTGATGCAAATCTTGTAGGATTGATTCATGAGAAAAACTCTCTGGAAGCCTGCAAGGCTCTGAACTGCCAGGTACATTTGAGAAATCTACAGAAAACGCAGTGCAAAATGACAAAAGTGAGCACATGAAAGCAAGCCTGGCTATAGTAGTAAAGCTTTCATGATCCATGTCCCCATGGGATGCAGCAAGCAGATCATAACTCTTTGCTAGGTCACTCAGTCTTAAAGAACAATTAGTCAAAGCTAGGAGGACTTGGTTGTTCTCTATGGCTACACTTGAAGATTCATGATGTGATATGTCTTTGGGAGCAGAAGAATGTGCATTAAGGATGTCAAGAACATCAGTTAAGATCTTAAGAAAAGACGCTCTCAGACTAATGAACCACCTCTGGAAGAAGAATTCGCGGTCTGAACAGGCATTAGATGTGAGGACATCATTTGCTAAGCATGTTCTCTCACAAATACCAGTGACTTTTTCTTGGTAGCCATGCAACTCTGGAGATCTAGCAAGAGTATGGTCAACATCTGTTTCGACACTATAGAGGTCCTCATGAAGATCTTTCTCTGTATTTAGCTCACCAACCAACTTATTGATTGCTGAAGGGAAAAGCAATAGCTTCATCTCCAGTTCTCCGGCACCAAAAAGAAGCAATGATTTGAACCAAAACCCAAAGGCGCTCGACTCAAAAGCAGCCGAAACTTTTCTAAAGACAAATGACGCTGTGAACCAGAGACCTTCGTGGCAGCAGTACATAGCAGACCTATAGGCTTCCCAGTAGCTCTGTTTCCTTGTAAGCATTTTCGCCATCCGAAGGGCACAAGATTCATGTGCTATCCAAACAGGAGTAAAGAATATGTTAGGGTGCTCTTTTGAATCACCTGACCCTTTATTACCATCTCTGATTTTACAAGTACTCCATGAGATACGAGCACACATTATAAGACGGAAGAATTCATATGTGCTGCAATACTGAGAGGCGTTCTGCTGTACGCATTCAGTTAGACTCTTGACACTATGGTGAAGATTGCAGGAAGAGGCAGATGTTTTATGACACATATCATGGCAGACATTTGCAAATTTGAGCGTGCACAGAATTAGATCATGCACTACAGATGATTGCTTCTTGCTACAAGATTCAGTGGAAGCTAAGTTTGCCTTATCAGTGTCAGTTTCCATGCAAGAAGCTTTGATAGTTCCAGCCGCTGGTTCAACAGATGATTCAACACAACTAGCTGCTACTCTGGAGTAATGACTGGCATTTATTTGAGCAAGTTCTTTCATCAGGCATCTTACTTTATCAAAAGCAGCAGAAGCAGCAGAAGGGTAGCCTGAAACAAGCTTTAGCATAAGGCCAAATAGTGCCCTGTATTTTTCTAAATCACAGGAGGACACATATATATGTCCAGTTGGTACTTGCTTGCTTCTGCAGTTCGCTAGTTGGTTGGCCAGAGATATTATATTATCCACTATTGCTGTTAAAATCATATTCAGAGATCTTTCATCCTCACTAGTTTCTTCATGGGTTGACAGCATGTTGTCCGAAATTCCTGGGCATCCAGTGTATGAGAATGATGAACTCTCCAGAGTGCTTATAGTCTGATGTGGCTTTGTTTGCTTGAGAAAGCAAAAGAAGATATCCAAAAGAATTTCAAGAGCATTATATTGCATCTCCCAGGAAGAACAATGCAAAAATCTTTTAGCAGCCAGAGCAAGCTTAGATAACTCAGAAGCATTGATATGAAGGGTGCTTGGATCTTTAACACAGAGAATCTGAAAAGTACCCTTTCCAATCAGATAAAAATAAAGATAAGTCTAAATCAGAATGAGCAAAGTCCATTAGCTAGTGTTCACCTTTTGCAGAATTCTGAATGCATAGCACTTACAATCAAGTGGGAAATCCTCATCATCAATTAGTTGTAATAATGTGCCAAGAACAGTACTGGCACCAGGAAGATAGAAAGTATTTCTGCGAAACATAAAACATAAACTTTTCAAAACCATAGTCCTCATAGGAAGAGAAGATTCATGTCCCAGAAATGATAACAGAAGTGCCACCTGCAATAGCAGATTTAACCAAGGAAATAAAGTTAGCCCCAAATCAATCAACAATTGGAGAACGATGATAACTTGCTATTTATGCCTCGTCACTAGCCCCCAGCTTCTCGAATAGAGGATTGATAAAAGCACGCCTTGCAAATTAAGGTTGCAGCAGCACAAAACTCAGAAGGGAATCATAAGATGTTTTGAACCTCATTTGTGCAATGTTTTTATGAAAGGGAGCCTTGGCGCAGCGGCAAAGCTGTTGCCTTGTGACCATGAGCTTACGGGTTCGAGTCCTGAAAACGGCCTCTTGCAGAAATGTAGGGAAAGGCTGCATACATAGATGGTCGGACCCTTCCCCAGACCCTGAGCAGGCTGGAGCTACGTGCACCGGGCTGCCTTTTTTTGTGTGTAGTGTTTTTTATTTAGTTGCGAAAGCCGAAGAGCAGAAACCATCTTTCAGTGAATCATAGGAAAGCTAAAAGTTTTAAAGGAAAGTAAATATACGTTCCCACTTAGCAATATTTCAATGATAGCAAATGTAAATTGGAGGAGAAAGTACATTTAACTAAAATAAACAGCTAAATACTAAGATATGCTTATGGAAAAATGAACTTAATGACATATCAGGATTCAGAAAACATACTTGCAGAGATGAATTTGAGAAATTTAGGTGCAACTTGTGGGTTACATTACCTGATCACCAAACAAAACAATTGACTTGGATGCCAGTCTGGAGAGTGCGAAGAGAATTTCAGCTTTGAATACATCTTCCAGGTTGCCTAGAACCATCTGCTTTCCAACCTCGTGAACTCTACGGATAACAGCCAACGTACAATCAAGCTTCGAGAAAGTCTTAATTGCTGCCATAATAACTTGGGCTTCTGATGTTGGTGAGATGACTAATCCAGCCACCACTTGAAGGGTGATGTATGAGAAGTCCTCTGAAAGCTTACAAAAGCAACCGGCCGCAAATAACGCCGCTTTGACCTGCCAAAGGAGAAGCAAACATGTGCATTGCAGCAAATAAGGCTGCAAATAATTCGGAACCCTGACAAATTGCTTACTAGTAACAAACATGTGCATTGCAAGATCAGTGGCCTGATCCTAGGAAGTAGGAGTATAAAGCAGTCAGTCATGGTGATTAGTAGTGGCACTGACCTCGGCAGCATTGGAGGAGCGGAGTCCGGAGAGGACGAGGGAGCGGACGTGCACGCTGTCCTTGGCGAGGCCGGCGAGGCAGCCGAACATCCTCAGCGCGAGCTCCCTGGCCCGCGGGGTCCCCGCCGCGCCGTGCGCCGCCGCGACCTTCCGGAGTATCTGGTCGGGCTCCGCGCAGGCCCACGCGGCGCCCTGGGCCGGGAGGAGGGCGCGGACGATGCGGGCCCGGACGGAGTCGTCGGCGGCCGCCCTGAACTCGGTGGCGAGGCGGAGGAGCATGGTCTCAGCGAAGATGCGGGGCTCGGCGGGCAGGACGCCGAACGCGGAGGCCACCGCCGCGGGGACGGCGGGGCTCGCGGCGAGGTCGCGGATGCGCGGGGCGGCGGCCTCGAGGGCCTTGAGGCGCGTGCCTGGAGGGAGGGGAGTCGGGGTGAGGCGCTGGGGGGTGGTGCGGAGAAGAAGAGAGTCGGGTGGTCGAGAGGGTTACCGAGGTGGCGGGAGCGGAGTCCCTTGTCGAGGTCGATGCTCCAGTCCATGGCGGAGGCCGCCGGGATGCTCTCCATCGCCGCCGCCGCCGCTGTCGCCGGAGGTTTTGGTGCCCCCCCTTTCTGAATTAATCTAACTAGTCCGGTTTATCAAACGAGCGTTTATCTAAAGACGTTGGATCGGGATCTAACGGCTGCGATGGCACTCATAGACCACAACCTACGTCTCTTCCACGGTCAACCGCGGTCAGGATTGGGTTCGAACATTGGCATAGCCCCTGCTTTAGCGAGTGATGCAAGAAAAATGGTTGCAGGTCTTGGTTGAACAACGCTAATTCGAGATATTTATACATATATAAGAGCATCTCTCGCAGATCCGGTATATCCCCATCCAAATTGGCTTGGGCAAAGTGATGAGGAGGTGCTCGGGAAGTTCCATGGATCGACTAGGGGCGCGGGGAGTGCTCCAGAGCTCGAGTCCACTCATGGCGGCGTTCCGACGAGGAATCCGTGGCCGAGGACAACGGGAGCCAACGGGCGGCAGCTTCGGCTCGGCAGGCAGCAGCTCGCGGGCGGCGGCCGAAAGACAGTGGCGGGAGCTAAAAGTTCACTCCCGCCAATGGTTACTTATTTTACAGGTGTCTGTAGAAAGAGCGAGGAATCCTCTAGATATAACGGAATCGGTTCGAACTATGCAGGATCCCTCAAAAATAATAATTAGCGGACGAGCAATTTACAGGATCTGTTCCGGACAAAAAACTGGGCTTCGTCCGTATCGGCGGTTATTATTGCGGACGACCGATTTGCGGGATCTGCAAGAGATGCTCTAAGGGCCATTCCTATTGATGTACCATTTTTGAATGCTTGATGCACAAAATATGCAACAACTGTTGTTTACTCTCTTTATTCAGGTTTGCATACCATATATTATTGGTATATAAGTGATGGTCAAGTAAATATCAAAATATGGCGGGCGCGTGGCGACATCGTGGATGTGCGGGGCGGCCGCCTCGAGGCTTGTAGGGAGGGGGTGAGGGTGGGGGGATGTTATGCAGAGGAACAAAGTTGATGGATGAGAGGGTTACCGTGGTTGTGGGAGCAGAGGCCCTTTGTCAAGGTCGATGCTCCAGCACATGGCGGAGGCCACTAGGATCCTCTCCATTGCCGCCGCCACCTTTCACTGGAAGTTCTGGTGCTCCCCTATCAAAATTAAACTAACTAGTATAGTTTATTACAAGTGTTTTTGTCAATACGTTGGATTAGGATCTAACGGTTGCAATGAAAACCATAGACCCATGTTGTTAAAGAGAAGTAAACATGGAAGCAAAATACAAATCCAATGCTATACTTTTGTGGCATAATAAATAATTATATATTATTACTCAAAGTAGTAGTCAAACTATAAAATTTAAAAACAATTATTATTAGGTCTTATGAACATAGGGAACAACACTTAAACTTTTTTTGATTGAATAGTCATCTGAGCAACACAATACATTGACAAAATAGTAGCAAGTCCCTACTTGGAGCATCACAAACCAAACTATTCAGCCAACATCATCCTTGAAGATTAGACAATGTAAGAACAAAAATACGGACCAAGCAATTGCGACTTGCATCTTAAATGTGCCAACATTAAGCGCACCACAACTTCTAACCAAATACTTTGGTATTAAAATTATACCATCTCTTATAACATTCCATTCATCTCTTCACCATGGAAACTTGAGTCGTTCTCTAGTATGGAATCTACGTAACAGAGACAACACACTTTGCAAGGTTGATTATGCCATCATTAGCAGCCGGAGTTTACACCTCTAGAATTATGCAACAAAACTTCTGCATCATCAATCTAAGGGAGCAGAGGCCCTTTGTCAAGGTCGATGCTCCAGCACATGGCGGAGGCCACTAGGATCCTCTCCATTGCCGCCGCCACCTTTCACTGGAAGTTCTGGTGCTCCCCTATCAAAATTAAACTAACTAGTATAGTTTATTACAAGTGTTTTTGTCAATACGTTGGATTAGGATCTAACGGTTGCAATGAAAACCATAGACCCATGTTGTTAAAGAGAAGTAAACATGGAAGCAAAATACAAATCCAATGCTATACTTTTGTGGCATAATAAATAATTATATATTATTACTCAAAGTAGTAGTCAAACTATAAAATTTAAAAACAATTATTATTAGGTCTTATGAACATAGGGAACAACACTTAAACTTTTTTTGATTGAATAGTCATCTGAGCAACACAATACATTAACAAAATAGTAGCAAGTCCCTACTTGGAGCATCGCAAACCAAACTATTCAGCCAACATCATCCTTGAAGATTAGACAATGTAAGAACAAAAATACGGACCAAGCAATTGCGACTTGCATCTTAAATGTGCCAACATTAAGCGCACCACAACTTCTAACCAAATACTTTGGTATTAAAATTATACCATCTCTTATAACATTCCATTCATCTCTTCACCATGGAAACTTGAGTCGTTCTCTAGTATGGAATCTACGTAACAGAGACAACACACTTTGCAAGGTTGATTATGCCATCATTAGCAGCCGGAGTTTACACCTCTAGAATTATGCAACAAAACTTCTGCATCATCAATCTAAGGGAGCAGAGGCCCTTTGTCAAGGTCGATGCTCCAGCACATGGCGGAGGCCACTAGGATCCTCTCCATTGCCGCCGCCACCTTTCACTGGAAGTTCTGGTGCTCCCCTATCAAAATTAAACTAACTAGTATAGTTTATTACAAGTGTTTTTGTCAATACGTTGGATTAGGATCTAACGGTTGCAATGAAAACCATAGACCCATGTTGTTAAAGAGAAGTAAACATGGAAGCAAAATACAAATCCAATGCTATACTTTTGTGGCATAATAAATAATTATATATTATTACTCAAAGTAGTAGTCAAACTATAAAATTTAAAAACAATTATTATTAGGTCTTATGAACATAGGGAACAACACTTAAACTTTTTTTGATTGAATAGTCATCTGAGCAACACAATACATT